>NC_135226.1:18618972-18693972 GCF_052324685.1 Brachyhypopomus gauderio
GAGACAACGACCTGCTGTAGACGTTTCACGCGGCGCACGTTATACGGGTGAGGTGAACTATGCATGCGCGAGCACGTGAGCGAGTACGCGGCGCACGTGAGGAACGACGGCAGACGTGGAGTGTTGTCTCAACTCAGCTCACTCACGTTCTCACCGACAGGCCCCACAGTGCACGTGGGAGCCCAGAGCCAACGCGGGGCTGATGTGTGTGATGAATCAGAGGGACACGCGGCCCCACCAGGGCCCTCCTGCAAGCCAGTGTGTGCTCACCTGTCATGTGCAGCAAGGTTGCGGGCTCTTCCCCGTTTCGGACCGGATCTGCGGGGCCTTTGGCAGAGCTGGGCTGGACGGTGGCGTGTGTGAACAGGGTGATGAAGAAACGCTTTGATTTAAAGCCTCTGCAGGCCTCTTTACCAACACTGTGTCCAGTGTGCTGAAACAGTGCCATCAGTAGCATTTGTGTGTCCCTGCTGTATTGGTGATGTGTGTCCCTGCTGTAATGGTAGTGTGTGTCCCTGCTGTAATGGTGGTGTGTGTCCCTGCTGTAATGGTAGTGTGTGTCCCTGCTGTAATGGTGGTGTGTGTGTCCCTGCTGTAATGGTGGTGTGTGTGTCCCTGCTGTAATGGTGGTGTGTGTCCCTGCTGTAATGGTAGTGTGTGTCCCTGCTGTAATGGTGGTGTGTGTGTCCCTGCTGTAATGGTGGTGTGTGTCCCTGCTGTAATGGTGGTGTGTGTCCCTGCTGTAATGGTGGTGTGTGTGTCCCTGCTGTAATGGTGGTGTGTGTCCCTGCTGTAATGGTGGTGTGTGTCCCTGCTGTAATGGTGGTGTGTGTGTCCCTGCTGTAATGGTGGTGAGTGTCCCTGCTGTAATGGTGGTGTGTGTCCCTGCTGTAATGGTGGTGTGTGTCCCTGCTGTAATTGTGGTGTGTGTCCCTGCTGTAATGGTGGTGTGTGTCCCTGCTGTAATGGTGGTGTGTGTGTCCCTGCTGTAATGGTGGTGTGTGTCCCTGCTGTAATGGTGGTGTGTGTCCCTGCTGTAATGGTGATGTGTGTCCCTGCTGTAATGGTGGTGTGTGTCCCTGCTGTAATGGTGATGTGTGTCCCTGCTGTAATGGTGGTGTGTGTTCCTGCTGTAATGGTAGTGTGTGTCCCTGCTGTAATGGTGGTGTGTGTCCCTGCTGTAATGGTGGTGTGTGTCCCTGCTGTATTGGTGGTGTCCCTGGTGTTAATGCTGTAATAAGGAGGGGACAGTGGGGACTTGATGACAGCAGGTGGTCCTGGGGTGGGTGAGCTGCTGGGTGTCTGTCATTCTTTAAATGATAAGCACAGACAAGAAGACAGAGCCTTTGTGGGTGTGGTGGGGTGGAGGGACAGAGAGGTTAGCTTCTAGTCTGCTCTTAGAACGGCAGCGTCTAGCATAGAGTTCGGAGACTCTTGATGGCTAAGACAAACGAGACACTGCCTCTCAGCTGATCGTCCCCGTACCCAGAGGCAGGGGGACGAACGGAAGGAACGTACCGCCATGAATGGGGACACAGGCCAAGTGCGTATAATTAAACCAGTGGGGGACACATGACATATGTACACAGGAGCAGGAGTGGTCCAGCCTCAGAACCTCCCCACTCAGAGCCTCCCTGACAGCCTGAGGTTCCTGATTTACACCACCCGTTATAGAGGGCAGGAGAGCTGTGAAGACCCGATGGCGCCACGGCTGCTAATGACGCTCTGACTACCACTTAGAAGAGTTTAAAAACAGTTTGAAGGAGAGCTTAGCACTAGGGTGAGAGACCCAGAGACAGAGAGAGAGAGAGAGATAAACATGTGGCTATACAAATATAAAAAAGAGATAAAGAGAGAAAGCGGGAGGAAGGGAGAAAGGCTGAATCAGAAGCTGAGTAAGAGAAAGAGGGCCAGAAAGATAAACAGACAGTCAAGGAAATGAAAAAGGGGGTGGGAAGAGGTTCTGGCCCCCTAACAGCCCAGATAAAATGGGTATGACCTCACTTCCCAGCAGTGGGTCCAGTGGGTTGATGGGGAGACGGTGGACCCGCGTTGAGACAGTGAGGGCGGGGGGAGACCGAGGGGGCCGGCCACGCATACTTTTCCACCCCGGCACCCTGCTTTACTGCCTGGGAATTTAGCCTCGTGACCCTTCTGGGGTAATACAGCAGAGGAGGAGGGCCTCCTCTTGACCTTTGCCCCCCTCAGCTGGTGCTCCACTCCACCGCTCGCTCCCAGAACCGAGCTGACACACCTCTCCTGCCTTCCCGGCAACTCGCAAAAAAAGAAAAAAAAGCCATGCGGGATAGATTACGAGCCTAACCACTACAAAAGCGTCAGGAGTCCTGGCAGGTACAACTCCTTCTTTTTAGAACGGGCCAAAGGTCTTTGGTCAGGGGCGGGAGAGCGCGGAGGAGAGTCGTGAACATGGGTGGGTTTGTTTCTACGCTTCCAACGTCGCACCCTCAGCCTACTGAGGCGCAATAACAGACGACTGAAAACAGCCGACCTTAAATTACAGCGCAGAGCCGCATTAAAGTGGAGCCGCGCGAAAGAAAGAACGAACCGTCAGAGCAACCCGTCAGAACGACCCGTCAGAACGACGGCGTCACCCTCCCCTCCTGCTCACCGACAGCTTCGCCTCCGATCGCTGCCCCGTCTGCGGAGTTTCAAAGCGTCTGCGCGGGCGAGACGAACCCGGAGCTGGAGAGGCCCATGGTATATGGTCAGTGCCGACGAGTGGAGCGCGTGTTTCGTGAGGTCATCAGCGTGCGACCCCCACCACGTTCCCCCATCCGCTCTACGTCTCCCTCGGCTGGGACAGAGCAAAGATGTGCTTTTGGTTTCAACACTCTCACCACGCCTCTGTTTTCTTAGTTGGACTTCATTTAACACGGATCTGCAGACGGAGCAGCACAACATCCCCCTCTGTGCTACGGAGCCCGTGTGGGCGGGGCCTGCTAAAGCAGACACCCACAGGGGGTGGGGTCTCGGGAGAGAATACACTGTGTTTACCCACACAAACTAATAAACATCAACCTCAAAGCAATGGTTGCTATGATACCTTAGACCAGTTAAACTCTCACAGTCCCAGAGTTGGATATCGCCATTAAAACCTTAAAGGTCGTGACCTCTCTCATAGTACACTGTTAATCCCTATGCAGATCAGCTGCAAGCCATTTACCAAAGAGACCACGGAACCGCTCTAACAATACGACTAATGCAACACACGCCGTACGCTCAGATGTCTAGGGGGCGGTGCAGACATACATAGCATGAGTCTGTACCTGTGTCTGCACCAATATCACTTACAGGCATACAGTCAAACATAAGAGTCGTTTTTCAGATGTTCTGATGTTTAGCCACATTGATAGAAAACACATGATTCTGTGGGGTTGTGCTTCTGTCTTCTGCCTATTAATACACTTTATTAGCCGAGCAGCTCACTGGGGTTGACGGTAATCTGTCTTCTCTTCTTCATTCAATAAATCTGTAGCCAGAAGGTGAGCAGCATAGAACCTTATTTGGGAGCACGAGCGTCTATATGAGGCTGTGCCCCCCCGGCGGTGGAAGGAACGTTCATGACCTTCACTGTGGCCAGGCAAGACGGTCCCGCCAGAAACGCACACTGGGTTTCAAGACGACCATTTCTCAGGCTAAAGGAAATAACCCAGTTGTGGCAGCTGGTCCTGTGGCAATGACCAGGATTAGAAACTCTGGGAGACGCATGCTGTCAGACGTGGGAAGGGTGATGGGGGGGGGGGGGGTGTTTACACGCTTGTGCACGCTGTCAGTCTCGGAGTTGAAGTCTGAGAGCGCAGACAGATGACGCAGAGAGGCAGACGGAGGCCCTTCACATGCCCACTCCACGCAGGAGCGATAGTGGAGCAGAGAGTGGAGCGGTGCCATGGCGGGTCACGCCAGCTGAGCTGAGAGGAGGGGATGTCCCTTAACCGGACCCCTCAACCGGACCCCTCAACCGGACCCCTCAACCGGACCCCTCAACCGGAGTCCACACACTGGTAGCCAACCTCTTGGGGACAGGATGTGCAATACAAGGAGTAAACAAAACCACACGCACACACACACACACACACACACACACACACACACACACACACACACACACAGATGTGCATTCACACCCAACCACATCATTTAAGAAGCAGAGAGCTGCTTGGGAAAGACAAGGAAAGCAAAATAAAGGAAAGAAAAAGGGAGAGAAACTGACATTTATCCCAGAAAAAACACGAACGCCGACCACCGTTAGACCATCCAGGAAAGTCAAGACGACAAATTTATTATGTGTACATGGCACCGCAAACCAAACTCCTCATGCCTGGAACAACCCAAAATGAAGTGCCAACATTTCCGACCTCTCCAAGCTGGGCAGAACCAAACGAGACCCATTTCCTGAAGCGCTCAACCAGACCTCGTGCTCTGCACGAGAGAACCGTTCGGTTCGCAAATTCTCCAGTTCAGTCATTCCAGGCTTCCATAGGGGTCACGGCTCCGTCAGCAGGCGTGCAGGTGTGCTCCCTGCCAACGTGCTGCAGTCTCTGGACCCCAAACGCCCCTCCCCAGCCCCTTTTACAGCTCAGCTCAACCTCCCAGAGCGTTCCAGGCCTTCGTGTTTTTCCTCCCATTAGTGGTCGGGCCACATGTTCTGGTGCTGAGAGAGGCGCGGGCCGGAGGGCCCGGACGCCTTCAGCGCAGCCCGGGTTAACGAACGCAGCAACGCAATGCGGGGGAAGGGGGGGGGGGTGTTTGTGTGGAGCTCGGTTTCCGAGCTCTTAACTTCCACGGTGCATTACAGAGGCCAAAAGTGAAAAGGTGGCGTTTTGTATCGCCTACGAAATGTCAGCTCGTGAATGGAAACTGGCGGAGGGGGTGTGGGAGGAGTCATGGCTGTCCTGATGGTGCTGGACCTGCCGTTTCCATAGTGCCACCCGGCCAGGCTGAGCGCTGACCCGCCTTGCCGCAGACTGCTGACCTGACAGGCATGTCGGGCCCGTGTCCCTGCGTTTAACAAGCTGCTCATCCCCTGAGTGCCCACACAGCTCAGGACTAACGCTGACAACAATTGACCATTAAAAAGGAATGTAACACGTCGGCCAAAGCTAAGAGTCTGACACAAGGTGATTGTGAATATGTTTATATTAAGAAGGACGAATTCTCAGTAGCAGGAAATAACGTCTTAAAGCATGGACTTCAGTGCAGATGGGTGATTGATGGTTAGGCAGAGAGATACCAAAAGACAGAGGGAGGCATGGGGTGGGGGTGGAGGGGGGGGTGGAGGAGGGTGGGGGTGGAGGGTGGGGGGGGTGGAGGGGGGTAATGGAACCAAGTGGCCCTGAGGAACAGCTGCCATTCCTGAGAGAAGTGTTAATAGCAGGCGGCTAGCTGGGGTTGAGGGGTGGGGGGGGGGCAGCACTGTTGTGCTACAGGCAAAGGTGAGTGTTTGGCCTAGAATACCCCCCAGGACCGCGAGTCAGGCGTCGTGTTTCAGCTGGAGGGGAAGACAACCCCCCCACCATGACCCCAGCATCCCTCGTGTTCTTCCTGTTTCGTGTGCAAGACTTCAGTACAGCAGCATTAAGTACAGATTCAAACATAGAATTTTACATTTCTGTTTATTTAGTGTGTAAGAGTGTCACTTGCTTAATGATCCATTTAATTATGTTATTAAATTACTCCAACAATCTAAAAGTGTAAACATAATTCTAAATTAGGGTCCAGACTATTTTCACATATCTAGTCAACTGGAATATCTTACCAATTCCCCAAAAATGCAATTTAAATGAGCAGAAGAATTAAAACCATGAACTCATAATCATTACCCAACTGTGCACACTCGTTTGCTTGTTACGGGGGACAGCATTCTGGCAGCTGTCGCAAAGTTCAAGAGACATTGTGATGGCATTCCTTCTCACGCGTTTCTCCATCAACCAGTGTAAAGTAGTTCGTCTGAGACCAGAGAAGAGCCTTCGTAACCACCTCTGAGTGCAGCACCTCCTCTGTGGAGCCGGATTCGAGCTCAGAGGAGGTGGAAGGAGAACTTGGGAGACTTGCCGTCGTCTGTCTCCATGGAGGGAAGACATTAGTACATCTGCACACAGAGGACACTGCGTAAACAGACTGGGCAAACCAAGACTGGACACAGGACAAACACACATTACCAGCCTCAGCACATTCTTACACAGTATCAATGTAGCCACGTTACCAATTAGATGTAAATTTACAGCTTTTTAAAGTTGCTGGACTTCTCACCTTTCTTGCCGAGTTTCGTTTTGCTGCAAGACAGAAATGTGTGTAATTTATTACAAACTGGAGTTTTAAAAATGATATATGCCTTTCACATTTAATGCAGATAACAAAATCAGAACACTTTATAGGGAGATCTAAACAAAATGGAGGACTAGCTAATAATCTTGTGTTGTAATAAACAGTTCTGTATATTTAAAATACTAATATACAGACTATGATCTACAAAAATGATTTATATATCACCAAAGGATAATATGCATATTTAACTATTGAACAATCCTATAAATAATAACTTGAGATCATTTTCAATAGTTACATTAAATAATAATTCAACAACTTACCAGCAATTAGCTGTGGTATCAGCCATACCAGAATTCCTATCATGAAGATGATGAATCCAAACACAGATATGTACCACAGTGTACTGTCTTGTTCTGAGACGGCAGCGGAAGACAACATTGTGCACAACATTAATAATCGTAACTGTAGTGCCATCTAGTGGCAAACATACGGTATGTTCGGGAGTTTCCTAATACCATTACAGAACTATTACAAACTCATGAGAGGCCATGTCCTTGGTATCTTGCCTGTGACAGTGAGGGTGAAGGACTTGCGGACTGGCGTGAGAAGGGCCTGATGTTGAACCCGGCAGGTGTACTTGTACCCCGAGTCGTCCAGGCTGGGCTGCAGGAGGAAGAAGGCGGAGAGGGAGAAGGTGCCGTCCTGGTGGTGGCGGTGGCTGGAGAACAAGATGTTCTTCAGCACCTCTGGGATGAAGCTGGAGTCCAGCGGCTCACGCAGCCACTCGATGGTCACGTCCAGCGGGTAGTATCCCTGGGCGTCGCAGCTCACCTTCTGCTCGGAGCCCAGGGTCAACGCCAAGGACGGGCCCACGTTCACCGACACTCGTGGTGGCTCTGAGCAAACGTGGGAGAACAAACACAACAAAAACAACAATAACACAATGATAACATGTTACGTTCTACGTTCTAACTCATAACATGGCTACTTTCTAGAAAGAAGAAAGTTAAGGAATTTTCAGCTCTCATTTCCATTCGGTGTTAATACTGATGCTTATTGCCAAACAATTTTTTGAAGATTTTATTTGTGTGCATGCTGTAACGCATGCTCTTATTTACCCATAATGCTCAGGATGTTGTCCTGGCTGGCGTAGAGCGGGGGCACAAGCACGGAGCACGTGTAGGTGCCCTCGCTGGCTTGCGTGATCGGGGGGAGCTTCAGGGAGGCGTTGCCTGCGTTGGAGAGGCCTCTGATGGACACGCCCTTGCCCTCGCTGTGCCCCGTGCGGCTGGAGTGGGTGAAGAGCTTGGTGCGCTCGCCACGCCGCTGAAACCACCACTGCACCGTCACGTTGGCCTGCTTGTGATCCACGAAGAACTGACAGTGCAGGGTCTTATCCTTCAAGAGGCCCGCGTGCACCACGGGGGTGGTGGTCAGGACCGCCATCACCGCTGCCGGAGAGAGAGGAGGTCACACAGGCCTTAAAAGACGAACCCCAGGGTCAAACCTGTCGACGTCACAGCGCCGCCTCAAACAACACGAGGCATTTTCCACCAACGTTCGAACGAACGCAAGTTAATCGCGCCTCATGCATCTTTAACACGAGGAAGACTTTGGTTCCAAATGGCGATCACTGCGGTTACCTGAAGTGGACAGAAGGTCCCGGTCTCCAACATGAATCCACTGGGTGGAGTCTCCACCCGCGGGCGTGTGCCTCAGGAAGGTGGTGATGACGAAGCGCTCCTGAGAGTGGTGGAGAGCGCAGGTGAACCAGCTGTCGTGTTCCTGAGCGCCCAGACCAGGCCAGCGCATGACAATACCACCGGTGCTGTATCTACGGATCTCACACTGCAGCGTGTTCTCGTCTCCTTCTACGTAGCGCCGCATATCCACCTTTGAAGCTGTAGCACGCAACCACACAAGAGTCCGTTTAGCCAAAGTCTTAATAAATCATAAAGGTTATGTCACCTTCGACTTGGTGTGAAGAATCTCAGTGGGATGTTTTACACACTCACTTGTGACGAGAAAGGTAATGGTGTTGGGGTTTACAGGAGGGTCTCCTGATTGGCCGAACTGCAGGATCGCATCTCGGTGGTGGTATTTAGTCTCTCTGTGGCCCTCTTCATTTATTCGTATTGTCTCATCCACAAACTGACACGGAAGCCATTGGATATTTCGCCCCGGCTGAGACCCACATATTCCTGTTCATAAACAGAGTGGTACATATTAAGGGAAACCTGGTGACCATGACTGGTGTTATGGCGCGTTGTGCTGCTTTGTCGAAAAATGCTACCTTATAGGTTTCCATTTCCGGTTTTGTGTATTCTATACAGGTATTTCCTAATCCTCACAGTATTACTCGTGTTAATTACTCTATTCCAATTTATTATTCCAATAAAAATTTTAGTTGAAGCATATCGATAAACTAATATCTCATCACATAATGCTCCACACGTATACTAATTTACATCACTACTCACTATTTGATGAGCATAGAAATAAACAAAAATGAAATGAAATTAACCCTCATGCCTCGTATTAATATTACAAGATTAAAACACAGTTGACGTTAATGCATATCAGATTATTAAAAAAACAACTCTTTCGAGTCTGAAAAAATACTAGTAAGGATGTGTTGTCCTAAAGATCACAGTTGTGTTGGAGTAGTTATGGTTATGGCAGTACGGCAGAGGGGAGTCTGACGTGACGTGCAGTTATGGCATATTTATGAAACGTAAATGAAACCATCACCTACCTGAAAATAATAATGCAAGTAAAATGCCCCTAAACGAAATAATCATGATAAACTGTCCTTTAGAGAACCCAACTCGGAGAGGAAAGAAACCGCCATGCAAATAAAGCTACTTTCACTTTCATTTCAGCCGTTTTGCACACGTCCCGGGACGAAACTCACGCCCAACGCACTTCTCGTGTGATTAACGTGCTCTTAAGAAGGTGTGATTACTTTAATAACCCAGATTATATTTTACCTGGTCGGAAAAGTGCTTAAAAACGAGACCGTGGTATGACATGGACTGCATGAAGTGAATTGACCGCCAGAGGGCGCCACCGAACTGCAGGCTCACTCCTGTCTGCACTCGGTGGTGCGGAAGTGTCCACGGAGTGACTCGCTGTGTGAAGTTCACTCCGCGTGACAAACTGAGTTACAAAAAAAAGCGATTTTTATATTGCGAATAACACAAATTAAAGTGGATGGAAACCAGCAGCTCAATTTGACCAAATGAAACGCTGCCTGCTAGTTCTTCAGGCTTTGTTTAGGGAAGGAAACGTTGATGTGATGTTAGCTGAACATCCTAACGCAGTAGAGTTAAATCTAGGTATCTAGCTATTTTTGTTTAATTATTCGGACTTTGGATAGTTGCAAGCAACGCAAAAATGGACCAAGGTAATACAATTTTTATTTGTTTTTTTATTTAACTTCGCTATTATTTAACTTAGCTAGCTGTGTGACCTGTGAGAGGTTCTACCTGCCACCGTCACCTGTTTCTATGACGACGGTCGTCTGGCTAGTTGTTACTATATATACTTTATTACGTAAAATATGTTAGCTATTATTCCAGTCGTAGTGCTAGCCTAATAATTGTAGCTAGCTAGCTGTTGTTTTGTAAAAGCTTGCCTTTCTCTGTCACTATTCAATCAGCTTCACATACTTTGCGTTGTTGTTTATCGTGTGTTAATGTGTTGTGGGGTTCAAAAGCATATTGAACACAGTGGTGTAGGACACAACCCATGGAAATAACGTCCTTATGGTGTGACTTTTCTCCCTTTCATTCAGGATCCTGGCAAAGTTGTGAGAAGACCGCTGTCTTGCAGGGTGGGTTTCTGTTGGCCGGTCAGTTATGCCAGCCGGAGCCGTTTTCTGCTTTGAGGAAGGAGGACTGGGAGCGTGTTGGACGTCCTGTCGTGAAGGCGGTCACCGAGATATGTGGCCAGTTGTGTGTAGACAACCAGGACAGGCTTCAGTGGAGAAAGAGGATTGTGTGTATCGTGTGGAGCAAGGTTTTGGAGACGGAGGCGGAGGAGGACGTTGACATCAGCTGGAGGGAAAACCCGCTGTTTGCCGTTCAAAATAGCCTCCCTCCCATGAGTCACGCGGCATTGTTCGAGTTGGTCAAGTCCGTGGGCTGCTCCACAACCTACGTCGAGTTGCTGCTTTGCTTCGGGGCGGCCGAGCAGTGCGCGGAGCTGGAGAGGCTGGTGAGACACGTGACGATGGGGGTCACGCAAGCAGACGTGAGGCTCCTGCTGGACGTGTGCTGGGAGCTGCTGAGGGGCAGGCGGGACGTGGAGGACAACCTGGACCGGGTCTTCACCGCCCGGTGTGCCCGCGCCGCCCAGAACCTCACTGACTGCTCCTCACGTGCGTCTAAACGCTTTAAGCCCGATCCGGAATCCTCCACGTGCGTTGCGTCCGTCCTGTTCCGAGGACTGAGTGACGTGAAAGAGCACGTGACCTCCTCAGAGCTGTGTTACTTTGCCCTTTCCAACTGTCTGGACATGCTGTACACCTCCTATCTGTTGGACCACGCCACTGTCCTCCCAGTGGAGGTGAAACTACACAACCTTGTCTGGTTAGTGACTCAGCGCAGGAGGAATGACCTGTTGGAGGGAAATGACCTAATTGAGGCCGTACGAGAATCCCAGCGCGACCTTGCAGCTGCCGTCTCTCCTGCTCAGAGGAAACCATGTGGAATGACCTTTATCCAAGCCGTAGAGATGACACTTGGAATGACATGCACATGGGAAGAGAGGGGATTACTCAGGGTACCTGCTAGTGACGCTAGTGTCTTAGCGGTACGTTGCAAATATAGTATATGTAGGGTTCTTGGGTCTTTAGAGCAGCTGTCGTCGTCTGACGGCCTGGATGGAGATGACCAGTCAATGAACAGTTTGAAAGCAGTTTTGAAAGACTTTCTTGCGTCTTTGTCTTTCACCGTACCTGTAAGTCCTTCTAGTGACATAGAGTGTGTTGCCACGGCAATTATTGATAATAACCTAAAGGGGTTCCAGGACCTTCCTAAACTTTATGCGTCCAAACTGAGCCTCACTTTCAACGAGTCGACGTGGCTAAGCTGTATAGAGAGAAACAAAGGTGTGTTTCAGCAGAAAGACCTTGTTATGACGTTAGTCTCCACTCTTCTAGCCAAATGCCAGAGTGATGTTGATGGAAAGCAGTCTAAGAAGCTGAAGGACATTATTGTGGACATATTCTGCCAGCTGCCTTTAACTGACAGGAATGTGATACTTTCTGAAGTTCTTGCCTTGTCACGGAGAGGTCTGCACGGCCTCCTGCCCAGCTCGGTGACGGCGGGCTATGAGGAGGAACTCAACCTGGCCTTCAACTGCATCGTGCAGGGGGGGTCGCGGGGAGGGGGCCAGGGCAGCCTGAGCTCGGCCGTGCACGCAGTGGCTCGCGTCGCCTTCCAGAACCCCGAGGCAGCCCTGCGCCGGTGCTGCCGCGCGGCCGTGGTGAACGTCGGCGCCGACCGGCTCTTCGTCCATATCCTGCAGCAGCTCCCTGGCCTCGTGGGCCCGGCGGCCGGAGAGGGGGAGGCGGCGAGACACGAGCGTAGCTTGCTGTGCGAATGTTTGCGGGCCGCCGCGTGGAACAGACTCTCTTCGCCCCAAGAGGAAGACCAGTTCCTCCGCTTCCTGTCCGCCCTGATGGAGCCCGGCATGGCCGGCCACGCGGGAGAGGTCGTCAGCTTCCTCCCACCTGAGGAATGCGTTCGTGCGTTTGTCCTGCCTTACCTGTCCTCGGCCCCTGGCTCCTGCAGCCTTGAGTTGTGCCTCCGGGTTCTCCAGTGTGCTCTGGTCCATGTCTTCTCCGGGGACAGGGCTCCCTGGGTAATGAGCTGTTCTCCTTTCCCTCTGCTCTACTGTCTCTCTCAGTTCCTGAATGCCAGTAGTAGATGCTGGGAGCAGCCCTTAGAGCGTGACGCAGTCGTTTCCATCGAAACGAAAGAACTGTTGATCTCTGTTCTGACCACGCTGGGAAAGGCAGTTGGCAAGGAAGTGGCTCTAGCTCCGGGCGCTTGGTCCAGGGCTCTCTCCTGGCTGTACGCGAGAGTGCAAGAACTTGACTGGACTGTCCGCTTTCGCCTCAAGGAAGTGTGGGGAGAGCACTTCAAATACGAAGTGCCAAGCTCCCTCATGGCTGTGTGCGAGCTTTCAGAACAGGAGTGGTCTGGCTTGGAATCGCCCCACTACGGACAAGGCACAGGCCTGTTGGCGTGGGTGGAGTGCTGTTGCCTTTCCGATCTCGCTCGGGAAACGATGCTGGCCAGTCTCTGTCTGAACTTGCTGGACCCGGAGCAAGTAAACATGTTTGGCAAGGGTTTGCTGGTGGCACTGTCGCAGGCCCTGCCCTGGTGCACCGTCGCTGAGTGGCACAGACTTCTGGAGGTGCTGCGAGAGCTCCTGCGGTCGGAGAAGCTCCACGCGCCGTACTCTCTGGAGTACGTGGACTTCCTCCCGTTCCTCGACCTCCGTCCGTTTGCGTGTGACATGCGCCTCTCCGTGCTGATGCTACGCGTGTTCCAGCTGCTCTGCGGCTCCAGCTGCGATGGCTGGCTGCCCCGTCAGGGCTGGGCGCACGTCAGCCGGCTCTACGCCGCCGCCCTAAAGGCCATCGTCGGCTCTCTGAAGGACAAGCTGCCCCTGCCGCCCGCCGCCACCCCGGAGGGTGAGCCTCTCAACCAGGAGGTTCTGTTCGTGTTGACTCAGCTGTACTGCCACGCAATGCACGTGCAGGTGATGATGCCCACAGGGGCGGAGCCTCTGATGCCCGGGGAGGCGGAGCCTCTGTTTCTGTGCGCGCTGGAAATCCTGTCCCACTACGAGGCCATTCAGGCTGCCTATCCGAAGAGCTGCAGCGCCTTACAGAGAGCGAATACACGCCATTTCCTCACCACCATCACAGACAACCTGCAGTGTGCAGATATGAGCACTGTCCTGCACCAGAAGATCGCTCAGCTATGAGACTGAGCCAGGAAATAAGATGTTACTTTCAGTTAAATTCATTTACTTACTTTTTTTTCTTCCTTTTCACAGAATAAATTGAGATGCAGACAGCATTGTCTTGTTGTGTTCTTAATGGTTGTACCAGAAAAAAATATTAAAATAGCAATAGTACTCTAGCATTAGAATACAACTTTATTATACTGTACCTCTGTAATTGCACTCATAGATGCAATTATGCAAATATATCTAAATCTATAAATAGTCATGAAGGAGACAAAGTACTGTGAAACACACTACCAGTGCAGAGCTTGCACTCTTTAGGCATAAGGGGTCATATATTGTTCGTTTTTAGACACAATATGCTGAAATTCATGAGTTTTACTCATGAAAGCAACCTGTCTTCTCAGTAACGCAACACAATATACCACAAACCATTATGAGGAGGTTCCCAAAGTGTAATTAAGCGGTAGGTAAAATAGACACTCGTCTTTAATCCAATGCAGATCAATTGTTCTGTAGTTATTTATATTGTCATATTCCAATGTAAAGTGAAAAATTTGAACAAGGTTGAGAACTTACTGTGAAACATAATGGTGAAGTATCTTTAAGATAACTTGTCAAATATTATCCTGAGAAAAATATTTTCATCGTTGTTCCATCACCAATCTTTTGTATTTGTTGCAGCATACTTGAATGTCATGCTATAGTATTTAAACATGGTACCAAGAAAAATGGATCCTCACTAGACAGTGAAGGTTCCTGAGATGTTTTGTTGTTTCATGTTCATGTTCCAGTGATAACGTTCTCATCATCTGTTTGCAGTTGGTGTTGTGACTGGCACTTGATATGTGGACTATAGTTACATATCCTAGAGGGTCTTTTTGTCAAAGGCTTGAGGAATGTGTGTCTTAGGAAGAAAACTTACTATTTAGTCTAAACTGTGAAGAATGTTGCCTTTTTACACAGTTGTTCATTCTTTCACAATATGGGGTTGACATTTACCCTGCAGGCATAGCTGACCACATCTCAGTAAATTTTCATGGTAAATATTGGCCACATCTATATCCATTACTTCGCAGTGTCATATTTTTACGGATCTGAAACTCGTGTTATGTCCTTTGTTCTGCAAAAGGAAAGGTTATTCTCTTATAATTGGTTAACCAGGCTGTGCTCTGATATAGATCCTCGCTACAGTAAAAACTGAAGCTGTTCAAATAAGGACAAGCCTTAGATGTGGAATCACACTTGGCACACGCCTCACACACACACCCCCCAGTGTCATGGGACGCTACACGTGGAGGCTGGTCTGTTTGTGCATAAGCACAGTGTCTGTGAGTATGGTTTGTCAAAGTGAGACTTTTACCTAATGTTGGTTCTTTGCTTGAGTGGGCCAAATCTATTTTGTAATTGTATCACATGAAAGGTCATAATGTAAAGGGATTTTTTTCATCTTCCAAAAAACACATTTAGAGACGGAACATTTAGATGAGTATATAAAACAGGTTGACTGATATGACACACATTCACACACACACTTGTCTTTATTTGGCAAAAGTGTAAGACACCGTCTTAAACAGGAACAAAAGGGCCAGCAGAGATCTCAAGACAAGCTGCACAGTCTCTCACTCACTTCCCAGAGCTTCTTGGCCACCGCGTCGTCCCGGGCCTTGCGCTGAACCTTCCTCACGGCGCAGTCGGAGAAATATCGGCCACTCAGGCCTTCGATGCCCTCCTCCAGGGCACAGTGGAGCGTAGTCTGGGCGCCTGCACACGCATCCTTAAAGAAGAGGGCTATGACGGGCTTCAGCAGGTGTTTGACCACTGGACGAAGGCTGCGGGACAACTCGGTGCTCACCGCCCCTGTGAGACGAGCACACAAGCAAAGGCACGTTTCGAAACCAAGCGGACCTTAACGGAGACTTGCAGGAACCTGCTTCAATTATAAGTTAAATACATTATTATCGATGCTGAAAAAACCAGGTACTGACCAGGATGGAGACTGAAGCAGGTGACGTTGGTTCCTCGCAGTCTGTTTGCAAGCTCATGGGTAAAGAGCACATTGCACAGCTTGCTGTTGTTATATATTCTCAGGACATCCAAGAAGGAGTCGCCTGTCCCAAACTCCTTGTGAGCACTGAGTAGACTGAAATCAAGGTTCCCATAGGTGTGAACCATTGAGGCTACATTAATAATTCTACTCGGACCACACTCCTTCAGCCTGTCTAGCAACAGATTAGTGAGAAGAAAGTGACCGAGATGATTGACACCAAACATCAAGCCCAAGCCATCTTCTGTTGTTCCCTGCTTGTAAACACCTAAAATAAAGTCCGTATTTGGGTATTAGTAAAAGAAACAATATATTTGTGGAGGAAGTTCACCAAAAGTCTCAAATAACGTTTGTCAGGAGTCCATCAAACCTGCGTTGTTGATGAGAATGTCGAGTCTTTTCTCGGACTTCAGGAACGTCTCGGCAAAATTGCGCACAGACTTCTGACTTGCCAGGTCCAACTGCATGAACGCCACATTATTGCTTTGGCTGTCCTGTAAAGAATGTTTGGTTCACTGGCGTTTAGAGACACTACACCGATTTAAAGCCTTTCAGCACATAAATGGTGTCAAACTCACCCGCTTCACGATGGCCAGTGCCGCTTCAGCGCGCACCTTGCTGCGGCAGGCCAGGATGACCCGGGCGCCTCTCCGGGCCAGATCCACCGCCGTCTCCCTCCCGATGCCCGTGTTACTGCCTGAGGTTCATACATCCAGGTTAAAGTTCATCAACATCGGCAGATTTCAACTTAGAAGCATTCGTGTAAATCAAATAAAGAGTAGAAACGGCACGGATATAACCTACTTACCGGTAATCACCACCGTTTTGCCCTTTAGTTTCACTTTGCTGGTGCATCTCGGTCCTGACACCACCGTACGGATTAAAACGCAAACTCCGATAATAACACCAACGGCCAGGATAAAAGCAGACATGACTAACGATGTGTAGTCCGCGTTACCGTGCGCGTACACAAATGAACGTGCACGCGTAAAAAAGACGGTGACAAAGGTGACAGAACCGGACAAGCCGGTTGGAGAACTCGTTTCGGGGTCAGAAGCCACTACTACATCCAGTGACGGTGTTGACGTTATTTTACTGAGAGGACAATGCCACCCACTGGACAAAAACCAGTATCCTGCTCCAAAACGACAGTGACTCGGTAAAAATCTGGTACCAAATTACTCAGACTTAAAAAAATTCAAAGGAGTTTATTTAAAAAATATAGTCTATACAAATACATATATGCATGTAGGCTATATGTAAGGCATGCAAGTTGCAAATAAAAAAATCTCTATATAAAAAAACCTATAAAACTTTGTGCATACAAAATGTAGTTATTCATTTTAATGTTTTGTTATTTTTTAATTTGTTCCTTCTAATGATTTTGATTTACACATTGGATGTAGTCTTTCTGTATGTAAATGTTTAGAAACGTATCTAGGTCACATCATGTCAGTTCGCATGACCAAACAAGTGTGGGCTACGTGGACCGGTGTCAGCACACGTCACCCATCACACAGCCCCTATGGGCTGGAAGACCACACGCGATGCTGCCAAGACGAGACGTGAAGGTTTCGTGGGGCATCCGGTGGCATAGACGCTTGATAGCAGCACATAAGCCAACATCTCTGGAGAGCGAGCTGCTTAACAAGATGATACCTCGTATCGCAGAAGCACACTGCCTACTAACCTGTGTGGTCGTCTTAAACCCCAGGAACGTCTCGAGTCATTGCTGTGACAAACTCTTATCATACTCTTATCAGGGCCAAAGGTGACCCAGTGCAGGAGTAAACAGACCAGCCTCTTTTCCTCGGAGCGGCATGGACTGTGATCTTTAATACGACGTAGCGATATATGTATTTTCCGTTTTATAAGTTCAGAGCTGCTGCTGTTGACCAGGAGTCCTGAAGCAGTTTCCTTGATCCATTCACAGTTTTATCATCAGTTCAAAAGTGAAGGTCACCGACAGGTTGAGCACAGCCATGTTTAGCAATTTTGTACAACTTAATTGATCCGAGTAAACACAGAGCCTGCTCAAACTGGACTTCGGAGTATATATATATTTTTTATTGAAGAAGTCCTCTTTTATTATATGTCAGATTATTACATTATAATACAATAAAATCAAAAACAGAAAGGCAGGTCATCTTTGTCATTTCTACGTTGTTGAGAACCACCCGTTGGTTATAACAGAAAGAGGTGTTATAGATTCCTCCAAAAACTGCCCTTTTGTTTTAAATGCAAATTTGTGTACATTACCACGGTGCCTGTACATTAACTTTAGAATACAGTTCCTATACCACAGGGCCTGAGGTATAAACAACCGTCTTATCACTGTAAGACCCAATATATTAAGTGCAACTTCATTGTTGTTTACAAACAATAACACATGTAAGCTACAAAATATTTCAGCTTCTAATATATAGAGCTTTGCTTATGTATTCATCAGTGAACATGGGTAACATGACCCACCCATTCCTTTGGATGTATAGCAAATCAACTCACAGGTCACTTTGCAAACCTGCAGCGTCCCTATAACTCAATTAGCATATATCGTACTGGTCACACGACACACACACACCACAGTGGGAATACTGTTTATAGGAGTGTTTAATGTGAAATGGTTCCTTGAAATACCGCTCAAGCCACTGGTTAACACACTCACTGCAGTCCATAGAGAAAGACGGTGGAAAACGGTTGATATCATTAAAATGATATTGCTGATAACATTTAAATGACAATTTGTAAGCAAGACAAAATACTTTTAACCAGGAAATGTATACATAAATGTTTAAGATTACTATTAATGTTAATGGTATGGAACTGTAGATTACTGAAGAAAAGAATAATTTATAATACATGTAAGCAGTAAAATTGTATGTACACTTTAAATATTTATAGCTTAAGAATATTTGATGGCATTGGCTGCTCGTTATTGTGTATAAAACTTATTAAAAAATATGAAAACTAACGATGGAATTGAACTAAAACTCTCCACTAAAACACTCCACCCATATTTTTGAGAACAAAGAAAGAAATGATCTCCTAACATCGGGCAGCAATGTTTCACCATAGTTTTTGTCCCACAAACAAAAACATTCGGCCCTTGTAGTACGATTACGTCAAATTCAAATCTACCTTTATAATCTTTATTCTTTTCAAGTGACACAGCAATTAAATTTTGCAATGTGCATAAATTACTTCTTCATAGATCAGGTTGTTATTACACTTAAAATGTACAGTGTAGTTCTACAACGTACCAGCATCTGAGCTTCTCCTACATTTGACCTCAGGAACATCCCTTCAGTGTCCACCAATAGTCACAAGGGGGCGCCACTTCCCAGGGTACTGCTTTACGATACTATACATCCTGACATGAGAGTGTACTGAAACACAAAAAGTGAATGATATAAAAAAAAAAATCTGAAAAGATATTTGGATTCAGCATGCAAAAAATAAAAAAAATAACCCAACCAAACAGGTATTATTTCTGCATGGGACAAAATTTTGGTTAAGCAGTATAATCTTATAATTTGAGCTCACCATGCAAGATGGAAACATTTGGCATATGTAGACCCAGAAGCAGTTACAGACTAGGATGTCATGATTTTATTAATACAATGGCACTGGGAAGGACTATTTCTTCATCACAGCTATTGTGCGTATTGGAATCTTCCTATCTTAATGCCATCTCTGAAACTGGGCTTCATTACTTTAATACACACTGGTATATCACACACTGTCACACAGCAGGTTTTCACTTTTGTAACAGAATCTAATTGAACTTCTTGGCCTACGGTATTCACAGTATTGCTCAAAGGAAACATACACTAGCCCACCGGCCCGAACCTGAAAGCTTCGGGTTTGAGTGGAAATAAAACAAAAAACAAACTTATAAAACATGCATAACTTTATTTGCAAAGAAAAGAAACTCTTTGTGACAATTGAATGGACAGTTTTCTTTTTCAAAATAATATTTCCTTACCACACTCAGATTATCTGGTTTCAGTTTCAGACATGAGAAGCTGCTCAAACATTTCATCACAGCTTCTCTACAGATGTGAAACAACAAGACTGAAAACAAAAACATACATGACAATGAAACAAAAGAAATAAAAAGTCGATCCTTATAGTGAAACTTCAGCTGACTGAACGTCAGTGTCTTTCACTCTGTAGCCTCCATCCCGATTAAAAACTGTACACAAGCTGCAGTCTTAACACCACTATCCAGTCTCTACAAAAATAAGACCTTTTGCTCTCCACACATGTCGCTGTACTTTGTGGAAGTTCTCGGACGATCGGGATATGTACAGCAGACCAGGAGAGGCCAGGGGGACAGGACAGGACAGGACGGGGACGGGACGGGTGGCCAGGACTACACGAAGACCAGTGGAGGTTACAAAAGATGCAGGGGGAACTTCCACAAGGCAAAGAAGGTGTTATGGTCCACAGAGCAAACGCCAGCAGTGTGTCTAAATGGAGACTTCATACTCCCTGGTGTCCTGTAGACCACAAACAAACAAGTGTTTGGGAAAGGCAATGAAAACAGACTAGCACCAAGAACCTTGAGATTACAGTGGCTATATTATGATCTAAACAGAGCAACGGATTGGGTTAGCAGAAGGAACAGGCTAATCTACGCCAGTACAGACGTGTATGCAGACTGAGGAGGGAGACACACATCACGCCAGAGTGAAAGCTTTCTCATCACAACAGTGTTGTACAGGGAACAACAGCTGGGCTCTGGGGACAATGACTGTTGTGACTCTGACAGTGACTCTGTTCAAACATGAAACCGTCAAAAGAAATGAAATCACAGGGCATGACAGTCCATCCGAAGCTGATGAAACAAACATACAAACAAAGGAACAAACGGGAAACATCACAGTGGACAAAATGAGGAAAAACATCTAGAAAAAAAACACCTAAAAGCCACGAACAAGAATGACGTGAAAGCCCTTCACAAGGTGACCGAGGAGTGCGTAATCAGAACATTACGGGAGTGTTTGGATGACATCTGACAGGAAATATATGCTTTAAATTTGTTTGTCACAAGTGCAGAAGGCCTCCAGGCTGAGAGGAGGCCAGCTCAGATCAAACTAGCGTCCGCGTGACAGAGCTGACATCTCGGGGAACGTGATAGAGCTGACATCTCAGGCCCGTATTCACGCCTGACAGAGGTGCATATGAGTTTGGGTTCGATTCAACTTTCTCAACTCATGTGAACACGAACACACACACACACACACACACACACACACACACACACACACACACATATACACACAGAGCAGGCCTCTGGGAGTGTCACACACTGCTGGACACAGGGCTTCGTGCGAGCGTGTCATGCAGTCGCAGAGAGGTGTGGTGTGAGGTGGGTGTTCCACACAGGAGGTGCGAATTAACTCTGACACACAAGCAGTGACAAGCAGCCTCTATGAACCAGACGTCGAACCAGCGCCACGGGGACGGGGCTGTCAGATGGACTCACCTCACTGTTCTTCAGGGATGCAGTGATGGGGGGGGGGGGGGGAAAGAGAGAGAGAGAGAGAGAGAGAGAGAGAGAGAGAGAGAGAGAGAGAGAGAGAGAGAATGATTCAGTAGGCTAAGGCATAAGAAGAGGAAAGTGCCACTGAGACATGTTAAAACGTGACCAAAACGTGACCATCGTGACCTTGGACACGATGCACGTTGTCGGCACACGCAGGAGCGGACCGGCTGTGCTGTGGTTATTATGAGCGTGGGGTTCACCGCGGCTCCGTGTCGTTCCCGCCCACGATGAGACAAGGAAGGCGTGGCTCTCACTACCCCATTTAAGCTCCAGAATGTCACTTCACAGCTAATTAGATTTGGCAAACAAGTCTGCAATATGGTGACGCAGATGGTGTTTTAGGAGCATGATTTGATTCCAGATGTGCGCTGGGAGTGGCGAACACCTCCACGCGACGTGAAGCAACAGCCGGAACACGAGGCGTGGAGAACGGCGCCCGCCTCTAGCAAGGGGCCCTGGGGCCGGCGTGGGCGAACCCCGTGTCGGGCCGGGTCGGGTCAGCGGCCGACAGGCAGACTTACTGCGGTCTCGTAGATGGGGTTCTCGAAAGCGGTCTCCCCCTGGATCTGGTCGTATTGCGGCGATGCTGACAGCGGCAGCCGAAGGGGCTTCCCCTGTACCCTGGGGATGTGGAGACAGCAAGGGCCACACCCTTTATGCAAATGGTTGACCCACCCACCCCGACTGACCCGCCCACCCCGTCTGACCCGCCCACCAAGATTACCTTGAAAAGTAGATGTATATGGACATGACGATTAACATAATAATCGCCACGGGGATGAAGACGGCGATGGCCACGTTGACTCCTTCCATGCTGAAATCGGCCCTGGCAACTGGCCAGAAACAAGCACTCGGTTAGCACAGTTTTACACTGACTGAACAGCCAAACGAACCATGTAGTTATTCATTCTCCACAGGCCATCTGGCCTGGAATTGATCAGTGCACCGCGTATGTAAAAGAGGCGAGGGCGTCATCTCCTACCGTCCAGCCTGCGATCGTTTATGTACTCCAGAGCCGCGGCTGTCGGAACAAAACGAAAAAGTTTGCGACGGTTAGCAAAACGAATAAAAAGGTGTGGTTGGGTGGAGCACTGAGGTCGAATGTAGACCTACTAGCCTCGTCTGTACCTTTGCAAACGGGCAGGGCGTGACTCCACCTGGAGGGGTGACCAGGGACGCAGCGCACAGACGCCTCACCCAGGAGCTTATAGCTGCTGAGACAAGAGAACCTGAGAGTCTCTCCTGGCTGATACACCTGCTTCACCGAGACCTGGACACCGAACGCAGGCGTGCCGGGGTTCCTGCATGGTTCATACGCATCAGCTGTAGAATACACACACACACACACACACACACACACACACACACACAAACACCGGAAATGAGCACATCACTGTACAAAATACACGGAATGTCTGTCTCCCCTTTAAACAGTTGAACCCTCATTCCTGCTAACAAAGCACAGGCATTAGTGCAGGGAGGGGGGGGGGGTGTGTTACTCACGGACACACTTGGGCGGCCTCTCACTCCACTTGGGCCCGGCGGTGCCCCGCTGGTAGCAGGAGAGGAGACTGTTGCCTGACAGCGAGTAGCCTCTATTGCAGATGTATTGCACCGTGGATCCTACGATGATCCGCGGACCTGACATCACCCTGCGACTGTGATCTACCATACCGGGGTCTGGACACGATAGCACTGAGGACACACACACACACACACACACACACACACACACACACACAGCTAGGTGGCTTTCCTTCCAACTTCCTGTTGAAAGTGTAGTGAGTGACAGAAATATTGTACATGAAGCCAGTGCTGGGATGCTGCATGTGGAATATATCTGATGTATTATTATGTCTGGTAATAATGGTGTGGATTAGAGAACATATCCAGAAATGGCTGGATTTTGCCACTTTAATCATCGTTAAAATGTTTGTCTGATTGTGAATCGGCTACCTTGTGAAAGGAAGCGTAACCTTCAGGAACTCTCCCACTCTGTGTGAGTGTGAAAGTAATTTGGGTTCGAGTCGAAACGATGCGTTGCAGTACTGAGTGTTACCAATAGGTGGCACCAAAGGACCACAACAGTCATAGAATTTAAGCGCCAATGCAACTTTCACCAGACCCAATTACGCAAGATTTTCGCATGAAAACCAGAGAGACTCCAGTGTTGACAGGAAACATTTAATTGCAAAACTTGTTTTTCAAACTATAATTTATTAGAAAGTAGCTGTTAAGAACGCCCTACATTTATTCCACACACCATTCCTTTTGCCATGATAAATGAGACTCATTTCTACTGTGATTTATTAGACCACGGGTAACGTATTTAAATAGACATTTTGCCCTCAAACCACAGAGCCTTTGATGATCACTCACGTATGGGAGAGACCCAGAGGTGCCATGATGTGGAAATGTTTTACAAGATTGATACCAGATTCTGATTACATGTGTTACTGTAGGTTTATGTCAGGTCTGATTCCTGGTGGGAAATGAATAGCCTGTTTACACACTTTTTTCTTTTCTTTGGGGTGCTCGACCTACAGCTGAGGAACTCCACTACCCATAATGCACAGTCACATCAGAGCAAGTGAAGTGTGGATGCCCTGTCCTTCACGCCCGACGTCCTCCGGCCGGACACCTGGATTTGATCCCACCGAGGCAGGACGCCAGAATCACACAGCTCACTCAGCCCTCCGCAGTTTGGAAGGACAGTGGTCAGGGTGTGTGTGTGTGTGTGTGAGAGAGAGAGAGAGAGAGAGAGAGAGAGAGAGAGAGAAAGGGCAAGCCTGTGTCCTTTAGTCCATAAGTACAGTGTGCTGCTTAATGACGACTTTACCACAGCCAGCGGCACCCCCCCCCCCCCCCCCCCCCCCCCAGGGTCCTGTGGCTCTGTTTGCCCCCCCTGCAGCCATCAGGGAGCACCAGTTTCCCCGGCCGCTGCCACGGCCACCCTGCCCGGTCATGCAAGTGTCCCATATCCACCGCTGATGAAACGTGGCATCGTCTGCGGAGCCCCTGGTGCTGTCTGGGAGGAGTGTCAGCACCGCACGGGGAAGTGTAGTGCGTCGCACGGGGAGGTGTAGTGCGTCGCACGGGGAAGTGTAGTGCGTCGCACGGGGAAGTGTAGTGCGTCGCACGGGGAAGTGTAGTGCACCGTACGGGGAAGTGTAGTGCACCGCGCCCGCCAGCGTGCGACAGAGGGACACAAAGAGGCTGTGAATTGAAATCGCATCTTCCATCTGAGGAGACTTGCACAAACCAGAAATGCAGGTCATTACCCATAAACCCCTGCTCCTCTCTCCACTGTCCTTGATGGAGAGACTCTTGTGAGAGTCAGCACCTCAAATACAAGTCGAAAGCCCATCTAGTGGCTACCCACAGCTTCCTTCCCGATCAATGACCATTCTGTATTGGTTTGGGAGCTGTGCAAAAATAGATTTTTTTTTGTGTTTGTGTGTATTTGTGTGTATGTGTGTATGTGTGTATGTGTGTGTGTTTCACCTCGTTCACAGGTGGGCAGATCTCCACTCCATGTTAGGTCCCACTGACACACAAGCGTGTCGGTGCCCACCACCTCAAAGCCTGGGTAACACTGATACGTGACCACTGTGCCGTGCACCAGCTCAGGGTGAGACGTGGTCTTCCAGCCATTTGTGATCTCGGGCAGCTCTGGACACGTGTCATTTCGAGGGACCTCTGAGAGACAAAGAGATGATGAACAAGAGGGAAAGAGAGATTGAGTGAGAGAGAAAAGAGAAAGAAAAGGGAGAGTGGTAGAGGGGAGGAAGTTATACACTTTAAAAGACGATGTGCTTCTCATCCGGCAACAAACCATCGCTGTAGCCCAGTGGGCTAAACCAGACCGCACTGGACTGGAAGCCTGACAGGAGGTCAAGGGTCAGGTGCCAGGCCGTTAGCTAGTGCCTGCTCTGATCAAGGTGAAGGGCCAGGTGCCAGGCGGTTAGCTAGTGCCCGCTCTGATCACGCAGAAGCAGGCAGTGTCTTGGCAGCTAATGAGTCCAAACACTCCCGGTAATCGTCTGTGTCCCTGCAAGGCCGACCCCCGTGCACCTGTGATAGGTGCCGTCCCCCCCCCCTGTCCCCCCCCCACTTCCACACCGGTTGTGAGGGGACTGCAGAAACACCGTGTCTCCTCTCTCTCTCTCCGCTCCATCTGTATTCCTCCGTCTTCATGCTGCTTCTCTGCATGGAATTCATTATGTTTTATCAGATCTCATTTTATAGTTTAGCACCAGGGGGAAACTGATGGCCTGCTCTCCATCGCAGAGAGAAGTGTGCTGGTGTTAAAAGTGAGGTGCGTGGTTCTCCCCCTCTTCACCTCCTCCATCTCCACCTCCTCCACTTCCCCCTCCTCCGGGCCCAGACCTGCCCTACTCAACGTACCCACACTACTACAGTAATGAATGACTATGGCATATGGAAGACGGGGGCTCCCGACCATACGCACTTTCGACCACAGCCTTAACGAACACTTAACGAATGAGAACGACTCTTACCGAAGAAGTGCACCACGAAGCCGTTGCCGTAGCCGTAGATGTTGGTCGCCGGGTCCGACTGGAACTGGATGGTGACATCGGCCGTGGACGTGTAGAGCTTGAAGCGTGGCCGCGAGCCACCGTACTGGCCCAGGGTCTTGGCGGTCAGGTCGTCTCCGTCGTAGAAGGTCAGCAGGTCGTTCTTCCCCATGTGCAGTCTGCAGACAGACGACACGCGTCCCCGGGTGAGAGGGAGCTATTCGTTATCGTCACCCGCCGCAGGGTTCATTTTCCCCCTCACTTTCCTCGGACCACGCTGTTCTTCTCTGCCAGCTCCAATTTTTACCACTTTACTCTTCTGGCTTCCAAGCAAGAAAACAACTTTCCTCGTTCTGACGTCCTACACACTGCTTTCATTATGTCCATACAGAAAACAAACAACATGCCCGCGTGCTACGTGCGACTAGCTGTGGCCCCGCGGCACAGTGGACTCCGGGGCCACACTGACGCCTGAGCTGCACTTAGTTACTGCTGTGTCTCTCTCCTGCCCTATCGAATGTGTAGAAATGGCTCGAAAATCGATTTCTCCCAGTACACCAGTCAGCATTAACCCGCACTGTAAATAAGTTGTACCAGTCTTCGAGAGTGGGGGACACACACATGAAAACAGATTGATTTCACCCCACACTTCCCTTCAGAAAGACTTCGGCGGCCGTGAAAAACAAACTGGTTCCAATTACCTCAGCAATTATTCATGCTATAGTGACTCATTCTACTGTACTGCACGAGTCCTTCTTTTTTTTTCGAGCCCTTATCTAATGTCTGACAGCAGTTCCCCGTCAGTCTGTCTTTGTCTCATGGATGGACATTAATAAAATCATGTGGGAGGCTCTGGAAGCAAAGGCACAGTACAGCCAAGCAGCAGAGCGCGGAATACTCCGGAGAGTCACATGACCTTCTGAACAGTCTGCAATGCCATTAAAACGCTGACAGATGAAGCCCTAACAAAGCGGACTGAGTCCCACCCTCCGCCTTTAATGCCTGGCAGGGTGTGAAGACCACGTGTCAACAGGAATGTCAGCCTTGATGAACTAAATTCTATAATCTTTTTATTTTTTATTTTTTATAAGGCCTTGAAAGATGAAGTTCTATGATCTATGGGGGGAAAACCCAGCTTTAATCAACAAAATCCGACAATATTAAAAAAAAAAGTCAGCCTTAAATGAAATTCTTGCACCTTCACTGACACGAGATAGTCCTGCACACACAATGAGGTGACGAGCACACAGTCGCGGTCTTGTCCCTAATTAATCACAAGTGGCCAGTGATGGAACTCATTACAGGGGTGAAAGGAATAATTAATCATCTTTGCTCCACCATGGCAGGAGGCATGAAGGTGATGTTGAAGCACGACAGAGAGCTGAATGTACAGACAGGCACTAACACACCCACACCAAACTCGAACTGTGGCCGTTTTCCCGATGCGTTGCGGTTATAGCACTCCTCGTCGTCTCTTTCTGTGTGAGAAATGTGCTCGAGTCAAGAGAGCCCCTCACCTGCTCCCAAGACCACATCAAGAGACAAAAACCTCGTGTTGACTCACACTGGGTGTGTTGATCTAAAGTTAAACAGCACTCTGCGTATCTGCACGTCGCATCTGCTGAGAAAATCAATCATGTTTCCTATTTGCTGGCCGTAATTTCATTTTGTTTAATCAGAAAGAAAAAAACCCCATCCCCAGCTCGAGATTTCTCCCAGTACAGCTGCCATCTCACGCCCACTGAATGTATTAAACTCACGGAGCTCACCCAGGTATCATCCTCCAGGAGAAGAGAAACCATAGAAAAGAAACCCTAAAACATGACAAAAAAAGCCAGATTTCCTGCCAAGACTGCCAGAAAAACCTCAATTACGCTTCTCAAGAGTCAGTGACAATACACATTTTCTAGATTTGGAATAAGACTGTTTTTATTTCCTTTGATTGTCTGAGATCGGGAGAGGGCTTCAGAACGAGGAGGAGCTGTCTGCCACATTTCAAGTGTTTTTGCTAAAAGCAGTGGGTCCAGGATCCGTCTCCTGTCCTGCGTGCTAAGCTGAAGATATCTCTCCCACCCGAGCACGACTCACACAAGCAAGTGAGCGTAGATGTTTAGCTAACAGCACCTAAACACACCACGAAGATCCCCCTGCCCGCGTATTCTCACAGACCAATCCACCCGAATCATTGTTCTGCTGGGAAAAAAAAGTAATAATTCTGATAAAATCCTCAGGTATATCCCCAGGTCTGTGTTCATCTTGTACTGCATAGTGTGTAGGGGAGGCACATTAGCCAATGGTTAAATCAGTCATAGGCTCGGAGTATAACTAACAGCGCTGTGCAGGAAGCAGCATGCATGAAATGAAAGCCAATAGCAATCCAGAGGATTACAGATGGCCTTTGGACCGAAGCCATGTGTTTAAAATGGACCTAATTCCAAGTTAGCGTGACAGACTGAGATGAGAAAAAGGCAAGCTTGGGCAAACCCACAGACCGTGTTGGACAGGGGCGGCTCTGCTAAACGGTAGACAAACACAAGAAGCTAAACTTTCATTTCACTTGTCAACATTATCAGAGGGACCTAGCGGCGTGATGCTTGTCCAAATAAAGGAGGGGAATGAGTTTTGCTCTTTTAGTTCTTTTTGTTTTTTAATTAGGAAGTTAAATATTGGCCTGGGTCTGGGCCTGCTGTCTGAAGGGATAAGAGAGGCTTGAGTTATCACCAGTCTGCCAAAAACAGACACAAGGAGGGTTAGTGTGTACACACACACACACACACACACACACACACACACACACACACACACACACACACACACACGCACGCACGCACGCACGCACGCACGCACGCACGCACGCACACACACACGCGCGCACACACACACGCGCGCACACACACACGCGCGCACACACACACGCGCGCACACACACACGCGCGCACACACACACACACACATACACACACGCGTGCGCACACGCACACACACGCGCGCACACACATACACACACACATACACACACGCGTGCGCACACACACACACACACACACACTCCGCACATGACAAAGTATTTGAGCCAACAGTTGAGAAAGAGAAAGGGACAGACAGAAAAGTCTAAAAAAATGAAAGAATCAGAGTGGCAATAATAGTCTCAGAATGTGCTGTTTCCCTTAACCCCAAACGAAACGTGCTCATATCCTAATTTCAATCATTTATGGTAACACATGCCATTTCCTTAAATATATACGACAATGGCCCAACAAGTCAAAGTCGTCTGTCTTGTTTAAAAAAAAGTTCAAGTCGAGGATCACTGGATGGACTAATTTTATGCAGCAGTGCACCACACCTCCAGCAGGGGGCAGTATAAGCCACGTCAGTTCCATATCAGGGCCACGAGGCGTCTGCTCCGCTGGGCTGCACCCAGTCTCTGTGGCGTTGTGTCTGAGCCTGAGTCAGGAAGAACGCAGGTGTGCCAGCTGACACCTGCACGTCCAGCACCACCCCTCCACCAACACCATCACCCCCCCAACCGGCACCACCTCCGCTAAACGAATTAATCAGCCGTCATCGCGCTCCGTGTTCTCGGGTAATTGCGAGCGCGGGGTGTGTTGATGGATGATTACAGGGGAGTGGGTGTCTGCTCATTACCAGGGTAAAGTGTTCTCAGGGCCTCGCCGTGTGCCGTCGGCAGGGCCTGGAGCTCCACACCGCCGCTGGCTTCAGGACAAGCCCCCGTCTGCCCGGCGAGAAGCGTCTCCTCCACGTCCGCAGTCTTCCTAGATTCATCATTATACCTTTATGTCTCTCCGGCCATCCCCAACTGACCTGTGGGGCTGGACGCTGCGATACGCCAGGTCATTTTTCTGACCGTGAAATCGGATGACGTGTCAATTGATTGGATCGTTATCAATTGATGTGCCTGAATGATAACGTCTCATGCTGATTGACTAATTTGGTCTTGAGATGAAAAAGGCAGAGAGAATGGGGGACCGAGCTGCATATTGACATATTCTGGCCGAGGCCAAAGCTGGACCAGTTCATCCGTATGCCCCGCCCCTCTCTTCCTTTTCCAAACCTCACTGGCTGATTGCACATAAAGGGGAGGGTTCACTTAATTGTGTTGACTCCTCCCATTCCGCATAAACAGCTATGGAACGTTTTCAAAATCAGCTCTCATAACAGATGGAAAAGGCGGAGCCTAAGTTCTGCAGATACTCCCTCATCAGCCCACACTCCAAGAAATGAACGTGAAATTAATTATGTCGACAGCTTCCCCCTGCAAACCATCCACAATGTCATTTATTACACAGTGTAAGGACTAAACCTGTGCAACTTACAGCAACGATCGGGGGGGGGGGGGGGCCGGTATGTTTTCTAAGCAGAAGGAAACATATGCAAATGAGCGAATCTTAATTAAGGCAACTAATTCCCAAATGCATGAATAATCTAGCAGGGGCAGTCACAGCAGGGCGGAGAGTCCGTGTGTTGTGGACCCACATCTGACAGAACAGTCAGACTCCACACTCATTCCTCTCCTACACATAACTGAGTCCACCTTTGTGGATTCAATTATGTGGAAGTTATGTGGAGTTTATTATTAACCTTTGTCTGCAGCTGCCTTGGCGTCTTGTTCGTGGACAAACTTCTTTCATCTTCCATCTACTAATGCCCTATTCTTGGCTTATATATTTCTCTCACATGCTAACAAGCTATATTTACGAACAAGACATGATGATCTAGTCAGTCTTGTTACTTTGAGCAAAAAGTGCCCGGACGGGGAGAAAGAACAGCCTGAGTGTACCAGACTGGAGCCGAGACATCGTCGTCCCAGATGAAACGTGAATACGAAGACATGGTGTTCTCTTAAATAGGCCAGGGAAGCCGAGACATGGAGACAGCTTTGAATTAAATGCTTCCCTCTTCTGTCTCTGGATGACCAGCCTAACTACACCAATTAAACACAACGCATGACATTTCAAACTAGCAAAGGAATGAAGAGAAACTAGATTTTTTTTTTCTGGTTGTTGTTTTTTTTTTTTATGTGTGTATCTATACAATGAGCTCTAGGTAGCAGATGACACTGGACAATGGGTAAGGCGACCCGTTGCTGTCGTGTAAAGACACAGAGGAGAATCACAAAGAGGGTGGCCAGGGTCTTGAAATGAGCCCCCTCGACGGCTTCCTCTCGGAGCATGCCCGGGGCTGTTCTGCTCACTTCATTTGGAAGTCCAGGAGTGGAACTTGGCCAGCAACAGCAGTGCAAGCTCACGCCCAGACGCAAAAGACCCAACCGACTGATGTCTGGGAGAAAAACATAAACGGATCCTGACAGATGAACCGGTTTGATAAATCCGGTTACGTTTGTTTCATGTTTATATTTCTGAGCGGAAAAAAAGGAGCTAGCCGACACTGTATTAGTCACGAGGGGAGGAGCTAGACTTGGGGATCAGAGTCCTGATTGGTGAAAAGGGGCCCCGTGCAGAGTCAATCACAGAAAGACTCCAGTAAGAGATCCATGTATGGACTAATGTCGGCAGTATTAGTCAGACTGGTTGGGCAGAGGATGGATGGAGTGAAGTGGATGTTGGTAAAAGGTACCCAACCAGGATAATCTGTAACCGAATGAAGTCCACCGGTTAGCACAGGCTGAATATCCATGGCGACCACTGCATGCGCTTCCACAAATGACGTCATCCGCCATCTGGACACAAACTGCTAACCTCTCTGCAGTCGCATAAGAGGAACCAAAGTGTTCGTACTTCAGCTAACTGAGCACGTTATTAACAAAACAAAGCCCTCCACGGCACGATACGAACAGACCTAGCTGTCACGCTCCCCACTCAAGACACGTGATTAAATGCCGCGAACAACACCTGCTCCCGCGCCCATAATATGCTTTGGCTTACACAGCTATTGCCGCCACGTTTCACTGAATCCTCGCTGTATTGTTTTTTTTACAGTGTTGCTCTTGCTTGTGATGACGCCCTTGTTCATTTAAAACGGAGAAACGACTAAAGTGTGTGTCGCCGTGGGCCCGAGAGTCGGAAACCCTGTGCTAACGTTGACGTGGCAGCGTGGCATCTCTCGTTGACCTTGAGCTACGTTGAGCACATCTTAACACCTGTATCCACGACATCCATCATGCCGCGCGTGACAATTGTGCTGTGTGCAGAGGCTCCTGTTCGTGTCAAGTTGACTGACTGTATGTCGTCCTGCATATTGTCTAGCTGTAGGTCTGATAATAGTGCTGTAGGTCTGATAATAGTGCTGTTTTTTTCATTACAAATGCAGCGCACAAAACAAATGAGCCTTGTTACCCGTGCCTGTCACCTGTGGAGATGGACAGACAAGCTTTTATAAAGTTCTGCCTATGAATGAGGAAGAAGGACCAAGAAAACAAGAACAGAACTTCAGTCACTATTTCAAGGCCACATTATAGAACATTCTAGAAGATCCTGTTCTCTCAAAGGCTTATGAAAGAACAGGATCTCTTAGAATGAGATATACGATAAATATTATAGAATCTATTACAGAAAATAGGACAAAGCCTCTTTGAGAGAGCAGGATGTTCTAGAATGTTCTATAATTCTTCTAGAATGTTCTATAGTATCTGTACCACATAAAATGGCGCCAGCGAAGTACTGTCACTGCAAGTAATTGTGGGTGATATGTTAACGAGCTTTGGTAAGCCAGCACCTTCTGGGGGTGTGGCCGTGAGCAGAGGGGCCGGTACGCACACTTGTATGTCCAGCATGACTCGTTTGTCCTCCTCCACGTGAATGCCCCAGATGCAGTCCTGCCCCTTGTCGTAGGCCTCGGGCCAGTTGGGAGACAGCACCACTCCCGCTGAGTCCGTGATCTCACCGCTGCACACCGCTGGAACGGCCCACACGAAAACACAAGACTGGTGAGTGACCACACGCAGGGATGCACAGATACATACAAGCACACACGTGCATTTATAAAAGCATGCATACAAAATCTCCAATTCGAAAATGCACCAAAAACATAAAAATAAAAAACCTATTTTGATTTTAAAAGGTTCCATCATGGAGAGTCTGGGTCCATGACCTGGGGAAGACTACAGGCCTGAATCAATCAGCCTAGGGTGTGTGTGGGAACCCCTGCCTGGGAGATGACCCTGACATGGACTGGTGTCCAACACTGCTCTGTGCCTCCTTCCTTCCGCCTCCCCGCGTCCGTGTTGAGGCCCAGCCGACCAGAAGCCCATTCTGGAAGTGGGAAAGTGCTGCCTTGACCCTTTACTGCAGCTTGTGTGATTAAATCCTTTCAATCCAAATTCCATTGTGGGGGTTGAGAGATGCACTCTAGCTCAGGGGAAGATAAGATGTCAGCATGCACTCTGTGTGTGTGTGTGTTTGCATGCATGTGTGTGTGTGTGTGTGTGTGTGGGGGGGGGGGTGTTTACAGTATTTCCTCCAGCTCTCTAACTCCGGGACACTTGCGGGAATGTCTAAATGCTTTTAGTGCTGTGTTGGGTGTGCGGTTGTGGCTGAGGGCTGCACACCTGTCCAGGTGACACACGCTCAGGTGGATTACAGAGCAGCACCACTAAATGGATCTCATTACTGCGACTCAGTACCTGCTCACAGAGCCCAGGGCAACTCCTCACCAGCGAAACGCACACACCACGGCGTCAAGGCTTGGGATGGGGGTGGGGGGGGGTCCTCGTTATTCAGACAGACACACAAACACACGCTCACACATACACACACACACACACACACACACACACACACACACACACACACACACACACACACACACACACACACCTACCTCTGCAAGCGGGCTCAGTCTCATTCCATTGCGGGTTTTTGGGGTCCATGCACTCGATGATGACGGCGCCCTGCTCCAGTGTGTACCCGGGGTTACAGCTGAACTCCACTACCGTCCCCACCACGTAAGTGCTGTCGCTGCTGGTGAAGTTGCCATACTTGACGAAGGGCTCATAGCAATGGCCCGGAGCAAAGGCTGAGGATACACACACACACACACAGCAAATCTTAATCTCAAGAACATCAGGCAGCATGTTGTAAATCAGCGAATTGCTCTGTTGGACCCACAAACCCTGTCACACTGTTAGCTGACATCACAAATCAAGACAAACACTGAACACTGTAGGTGGAGCTCCATCACCATGGAAACCATCGTGATGAACTGGAAGTCTACGGTCAAGAACTGGAAATGTTGACTTACAGGCTATATATCAATAGACAAGACAAACAAACAAACAAACAAACAAACAAAGCCATCAAACTCAACCTGGACAGCACCTTAGTATAGATTAGTGTAGAGAGACAACAAATTCAAAAGAATAACTAAACCCAAGAGCCATAAATACACAATTTACACATACGCATTCTCTATGAATGATGTATGTGCTAACGCATATTTATCATAAATGTAGTTTACACTTTAATACAACAATATGAGTAACTGTCTTCTTGTTTTGGTTTTTTGCTCTTGTATTATCATTTGGTTATTGCGCTGTTATTAGTATTTTGAAGACTTTATTATTATCATTATTATTATTAATCATTTAAAAATTCTGCAAGCCTTTGTTATCATTGCTGGTTTCTGTCATCCCTCCTGGGCAATGACTCCCATTATTTAATGAGTTCATATCACACACTCCTCCAGGGTGGTTGGTAAGAACAGGGGTAACTGAGCCAATGGCCACATTCGGCTCCACTCCCCCTCACGCGGCCCTTCAGCCAATCACGGTGTGGCGCCTCGATCCCAACACCCGCCCACCCATTCCCACATTCATTATTCAGGCTTCTGCCTTGGCCCACTCCGCTCAACACACACACAAGTGAAATTGATTCACTTTCATCATCCGCTGATGTCGGGGCTGCTGTCGTTTAAACGGCTTGGTGGCTGGGACACGGAAAACACAAAAATGTCCACAGCCCCAAATCAAGCCTGCGGTTTAGCATGAGCTGGTGTTCAAATGAATTCTCAGTAGCCTATATGAATAATGTATGGCAGAGAAATTGGAAATTAGATTGAGCTGATCCATAATCCTGTGTTCACAATGATTTAAACATTTCCAGAGACTGTTTCAGAATGTTAGACCCATCTAACCAAACATCACTACACCCCCAGTAGATCTCTGTGCATATTTAGTTAAAGCACTCCAGAACACTGTGCGATGGAATTTCATAGGGATCTGTGTAAGACACCGAAGATCAGATTTACCAGCATGATTAGCACCTGGTAAACGTGATTAGGCAGAAAACAAGCGTATTCAGGCAGAGGAACATGAGGAGCGGGTCAGGTCTTGCGTGTTTGAGTGAGGCTGACCGTGGTGCTACTACCACGAGGCAGGAGCAGAACCTACACACGCTCTGCTCGGCACGCTTGTGGCCACGACGTCTCAATTTATTTGGTATTTATTTGGCTTGGTATTGTTTAAAGGTCACCGCAAAGGGACGTTAGCTCGTATATCATTATCCGATTGAGCCGTGAAAAACAAGATTAGAGCCGTCTGATTGGATAATAATTCGGGAGAGTGGCGCGGTTCCCCGCGCGACCGCACACGTTCAGGATACATTCGTAAAGTACCCTAGCTAGTCCAGAATCTCGCAGTCTGCGTGCGGCTACGGGAGGCGAGGGGAGAGATGTGGGGTGGAGCCTGTAGCCGGGTGGAAGAGGCCTCAGCAACAGAGGGCAAGACCCTCGGGCTGCGGGGAGACGACGTCCGTACCTTCGTATCGGATGGCGGCTCCTGTATTGGTGCCCGAACCGTCACTGGTGAACTCGATGAAGAGGTGTCGGGAGGAGCTGACAATGCCCTCGTTGGGGAGGTACTCCACTTCGTAGGAGTCGTAGAGTGTGGAGGAGTCGATGTTGTTCCCGTTTTTGATCAGCAACCTTTGGGTGAAAACATACATTAAAAAAAATAAACAAACCAAGGCTGTTCAGCTGGCAGCGAATATATACACCTGAGGTCCAGGGTCTCTTGGCAGCTTGCAGAAGAACAACCTGATATCATTCTGAAGAGCAGCAAGTGACCTCATTCAAAATCCATTTGTTAGTACAGCCTGCAGAAAGGAGGAATGCACCACTAATAAAAACACTGCCAATGAATACACCACTAATACAAACACCACCAATTAATACACCAGTAATAAAACACCATTAATACAAACACTGCCAATGAATACACCACTAATACAAACACCACTAATAAAAACACTGCCAATGAATACTCCACTAATACAAACACCACCAATTAATACACCAGTAATAAAAACACCATTAATACAAACACTGCCAATGAATACACCACTAATACAAACATCACTAATAAAAACACTGCCAATGAATACAAAACTAATAAAAACACCACAAATACAAACACCACAAATACAAACACCACTAATAAAACACTGCCAATGAATACACCACTAACACACACACCACTAATACAAACACCACCAATGAATACAAACACCACCAATGAATACACCACTAATACAAACACCACTAATACAAGCACCACTAATGCATAGCTAACAAAAGCACCATTAACAAAAACACCACTAATAAAAACACTGCCAACTAATACACCACTAACAAAAACAATACTAATACAAACACTGCCAATGAATACACCACTAACAAAAACAATACTAATACAAACATTGCCAATGAATACACCACAAACAAAAACAATACTAACAAACACCGCTAACAAAAACACCACTAATAAAACACTGCCAATGAAAACACCACTAATACAAACACCGCTAACAAACACACCACTAATAAAACCCCATTAATACAAACAAACACTGATAACAAAAACACAAGTAATAAAAAGACTGCAAATAAAAACACCTCCAAGAAAAACACCACTGATAAAAAGCAGTGAACTTTGATTGCCTTTCTGAAGCCTAGACTGGTCTCTCACTCTCTGGCCTCTCTGTATTATCACCAGAGACTGTATTATCACTGTATTATCACTGTATTATCACCAGAAACTGTATTTTCACTGTATTATCACTGTATTATCACCAGAAACTGTATTATCACTGTATTATCACTGTATTATCACCAGAGACTGTATTATCACTGTATTATCACCAGAGATTGTATTATCACTATATTCACTGTATTATCACTGTATTATCACCAGAGACTGTATTATCACTGTATTATCACCAGAGACTGTATTATCACTGTATTATCACTGTATTGTCACTGTATTATTATCACTGTATTGTCACTGTGTTTGTCATTATTTTAAAAGAGCTGAAAAATGCATCATGCACACATGTTCAGTTCCTTCAAGGATAAGCTGAGAATATGTGTGTGTGTGTGTGAGAGAGAGAGAGAGAGAGAGAGAGAGAGAGAGAGAGTGTGTGTGAGTGGTGTGTGTGTGTGTGTGTGTGTGTGTGAGTGTGAGATAGAGAGAGTGTGAGTGTGTGTGTGTGTGTGTGTGTGTGTGTGTGAGAGAGAGAGTGTGTGTGAGTGTGTGTGTGTGTGTGTATGTGTGTGTGCGAGTGTGTGTGCGCGTGTGTGTGTGTGTGTGTGCGTGTGTGTGTGTGCGTGTGTGTGTGTGTATGTGTGTGTGTGTGTGTGTGTGCGCGCGCGCGTGTGTGTGTGTGTGTGTGTACCTGTCGTCGTCCTCGGCGAGCGCCACCTTCTCAAAGTGCACGTGTAGCTGCTGGCCTTCAGCTGCCTCCAGCACCCAGTGGCACGTCAGGTTGTTGCTGTAGTTGCCAGGGAAACCGGGGGACACTATTCGGCCAATCGTGGCGTTCCTCAGCATCCCCCCACACGCCGCTGTGGCCAGGACAGAGGAGCAGGACAACGGATGCCAAGCAAGAGGGGAGAGACGGACAACCACTAAGAGTCATCCACTTGGCCAATCAACAGGACAACTTTTGCTTCAGGCAAAATATAACAGCCCTTAAAACGGGTGGATGCATCAGCACGCATGAAACCCCCTGAACAGAAACAGCAGGCAAGTGAGAGAAAATCTGTCGAATACATCGGGAGGCCGTGAAATCCTTTAGGCGGCGAAACCGCGGATTTAAATGGCAAGAAAAGAGCCCTCGTCAGCCATGTGTTTATAAAGTAAGTCGGAGCGGCAGGTGCAGCGAGGAGGGTGAGAGTCCGAGTCGATCGTGTGAAGGTTATCCGGCCGGCCCGGAGTGGGATGAGCTGGACTGCACCGCGCTGATCTGAGATCAGCCTGGGGCGGGCCGGCTGGGCCATGGCGTCAGCCTTAAACGCCACACTCAGCCTCTTTCTCTCTCGCCCCGGCTGGAAGCGAAGGGACCGGCAGCTTCGGGCCAACACCGCCTGTTTTCCATTGGCTACGCCAACGCCACACCTCCAAACAAATAAATGAGATCCTTCATCTAAACAGGGCACCTTTGGGGAGGTGAGCTGTTTGGAATGCAAGCTGTCTCCCTGTTTGTTATGCAAAAGGAAACTCTTCTTGGCCCTGGGGCTCTCTCTCTCTCTCTCTCTCTCTCTTTCTCTGTCTCTCTCTCTCTCTCTCTGTGTCTCTGTGTTTCTCTTACACTCTCAAAAAGTCCTTATTTATGCAGTGAAGATGGCAGGCTTGTCTGTCAGGCTGTCGCGCTGGGCTACCTTGAGGGGGCAGTTAATATTCACCACCTGCTAGCATGCGTACAGCGGTTAATACCATTACAGCCAAAATCAATGATCAAACCCCAATTAACATTAGAGAGAGAGGAAGTGGGACCAGGGGGAACTGCTCTCCAATCAGGTCAAATTACACCTGTGTGGACAAAATATTTACACGCAGCGCTCCGAGGTGGCGTGTGGCTCTGGGAAAATGTCTGTGGTGTGAAGTGAGGGAGGCAGTGGAACAGGACAAGGTCGTGTGGGTGTTTCTGAGCACAGCGGAAGGAACGTAATTGCTGGCCAGACCCTCTAGAGCTGTACCATGGTAGTGTAAACAAACTGTGGGGCTGTGGCTGGCTTGACTGACAGGATAACTTAAAATAATAAAAAAAAGGATTTCTTTGAGAAGCTAAGGATAGGGTTAAAATATGGCTAACAATTGTTTGGGATATCCAAAGTCTCAGTGTTGCTGCCTCCAATGCACAAACAAGCAAACAAAACAACGGAGGAATAACACGCTACTGGGAATCAAGGCTGATGGGTCCTTCCCTCACCCAGACACTGGGGCTCCTTCCCGCTCCAGTGGGGCGTGGTGGCATTGAGGCAGGTCAGCGTGGAGGCTCCTTGCAGCTGGTAGCCGGTGAAGCAGTAGAAGTAGGCCTGTCCTCCGGCGTGCAGACTGCTCACGGACACGTCCCCGTAGGCTGGCCGCTCGGGGAAATTACAGCTCAGCATGAACGCTGTGGGAGACAGACATCAGACGGACGGGGAGAGTTAGGAGTGTGTTAGGCAAGTGTAAAAAATCTCGCAGCACCAAGGCTAGATAAAGTCTTCTTCAAATATGTCTAAACTAACATTGCTTTAGAAACTGGGCTGGAAGTGTAGTCTGTAGGCTAGAGTTAAGACACTGTCACCTGGCTCCTGCAGACTCCAAATCCCATGATGCTTGCCGGGCTCTGTCTCTCTCAGTCTTACACGGCCTCTGAGGCTCTGTCCCTGATACCCAACCCCTCTCCCTGTCCTCTAGTCGGACAGAATGTCTCCCCCCCCACTGCGAACAGGCGTCCCTGTGAAGACAAATAGACCCAAAGCTGGGCAGTAGCACGTCCCTCCCCCGCTGACAGACTGGGCCCACTGGGAGGCGTGCAGGCGATCATTAGACCCCTAAGATGATGGATTAGACTCACACTGTCCCTAATGGAGGCAATAAACCAGATCCTCAACCTGCCTGCCTGTGGAACTCCTCCACCCTGACCACATGGATCACAGGACTCACAGGGACCAGACCTGAAAACACGCAATGGATTCCAGTTTGGTCTGTTTAATGGAAAACCGGATACGGCGGCGAGCGGCTGCTTCTCGGTCACCACGGAGACGCTCAGTCAGGGCGTGATAGCTCCTATAGCGTCGTGACTTTGCAGGTAGATGTCCTCAAGTGTAGAGATACATTAGCCTGTGAAGCTCAGATTAGACTCAGACTGGCTCAGCCAATCAGGAGTCTCCACAATGCCTCAGAAATGGCTGCTAATGTCATTTCCAAGAGCAGAGAAGTTACGGATTCTTGCGAAAAAGGCTTAGCTGAGCTTATAACCACCCAGTCAGTGCCTCGCCCCGAGAAGCCAGCTAAAGGCTGATCATTGCTGCTTTTGATAAAACGCCGCTCCTCTCTTGAGCGTCAGAATGAGGCCCCGTGTCTGTTCTCAAAAACTCGTCTCCAAGCTTGCCGCGCTAAAATGGCAGACTGAAGAAGCAGAAATAGGATGCAAATTTGAAACTATATGTCTGGAAATAGCAGACCAGGGATATTTGCATTTGTGAGAGGACCATATGTAGAAAGCCTCGCAGAGGGACCTTTGATGAGGGAGAGTCCAGCCCTTTCATTCCCTCATTGAGAAACCTCTGTGAAGAGGATCTGGGTACCACTGGGTTTTAAATCCGGGCTGGGCTGTCGATGAACGTTTAACTATGAACCACTTCAGTCTGTCCAATATCTATCCCTTCATTCCACTCAAGGGTGCTTTCGCAGTTTATATTCAAAGGTGTTTCAAAAGTCTCTTCCTTCCAAGCTTGACAGCAGTTGTTGAGGCTTGGTTGTTTCAACAGCTATCACCGATTTTGCTACCACCAGGCCGAGCCTCAAGCTGGCATACTGGGCTTAAAAGGGCCCTGGTAGCTCTAGTAAAAGGGCCCGATACCTCCGATACCCCTGGCAGTGCCCCCCACCTCCACCAGCACTGCAGCAGACCCCTTCGTGGGCAGAGACATGGCTGGCACCTGGTGCTCACGCTGCGTTTTTCGCATTCTCGGTCAGGTCTCTGGGATTCTCGGTCAGGTATTTTGAATGCTCTTTTGGTCGTTGTGTTGCTGGACCAAGACCCGCTGCACCTGACTAGGGAGCTTCAATAAGTCACCACACGAGTGAGCAGGAGGTATGAAGGTGTCAGGTGTTCCTGGGGCCACAGCTCATGGGGAACATTACCCCCTGACGGGAGAGAAATGTACCTCACGAGAGACACCACAGGGCTAATATATAACTCACAAGAACAACTGCACCGTGGTTTCATATACGACAAGGAACATTTGAAATAGCTGTATATATATAAAAAAAAAAAGGTTTTTCATCTAACAAAATCAACATTGTCAACTTCCAGGCCCCACAGGGAGATGGACCGACCCTGAAGTACACGCGCAGTTTATTCGTCTTTCTCTTCCTCTTGGCTCAGTTCGGCTTTGTGTCCGAGAATCCTACGATTCCTGCGACTAAGAAAGCCACAGTTTGATACAACAATTCATTGCCTCCGCTGCGCACGTAGAGGCAAACAACCGAAAAACCGTCTGCAGTCGCAGTGCATCACACAGCGATTCCACTACAACCTCTAAATGTGAAAAACTGCGTTTCAAGCGGCGTTGCATTACCCAGCTTGCAAAGCTTCTCTTTTTCGATGCCGCCAATGGCACGGCATATGGAGAGATGCCCCGCCCCCTGCTGTTCGCCTAATCTCATAGCTGAGATGGGGAGCGCTCCCCCTTCGGAGCCAATGAGGCGGCGTGAGCGGAGGAGGGGTGTTCAGGCTGACGCCCGCAGCATCCGCACGTTATTAGCGACGCAACGGCAGCGTGTTGTCATAGCGTTATTACTCCACTGTTCCCCCTTCAATTACGCTAATGGCGAAGGGCCAAGCGAGGGGGCGCCGTAACGAGCTCAGCCCTAAATCACGCGTGGCGTGACGCGCCGTCTCCAGCCCGGGCGAGACGCCTTCGCGCCTTTATAGGCCATAAAGAGCGATCGGCACGGCGCTGCCGAAGGCACCCACCGTAGCGACTGGCACGGAGGAGATTAGCTGGCAACCGGTTGTTCTGCAACAGATGCGGTACTAATATCCTCCATTAAAGCCCCTGGAGGAGGAGGAGGAGGAGGAAGAGGGGGATGAAGAGAGGAAATGGGAGGGGCTTTTGATGAGTGCCTGGTTGTCAGACTCAGGTTCTGCACTGTAACCAGTGGAGACGGAGATGTGTAACGTGTTTATATGACACATGGAGGGACAGAACTGTGTGTGTGTGTGTGTGTGTGTGTGTGTGTGTGTGTGTGTGTGTGTGTGTGTGTGCGTGCGTGCGTGCGTGCGTGGGTTCGCAGATTGGTGCCTGGTGCATTTCAGGTACTCAAATGGAGACCGAAAAAACAAATGACACGGTAGCTCAGCGAGACGATGAAAGAAGCGATCAAACTGGGTACATTACAAGGAGCAAAGGGTTCGATAAATGTGTGCGCGCGCGTATTTCAATAACCAGTCGCATGGTTCGCCTGCAGGAGCTTTCGGTAAGCGGTGAATATAGGTCAGGAACTCTCGCCTGCCAAACTCCACTGAAACAATGAACAAACACGCCTCGGGCTCCTGGCTTGGCGTGTTTCCAGATGTAAACACAAAGAGCTCGGAGCACCCGCCACCATCTTCCACTCCGCAGGGGTAATCCAGGTGAGCTTTGCACCAGCTCCAAAGGTGTGAGCTACGAACACCATGGCCACTGAGAGAAACATAATGAGGTCTATCAGCAGTACTGATTAGGAAGTCCTGAAAGAGACCGCCTGTGGCAACATTCAATACGGCCACATTACAACATTTTTAATACCAACTAATGCTATTAGTTTTGGCTTTTGAAATGAAATCATGCATATGACAGATATATGTTATTCATATTGATAACATTGTATTAACTCCATAATGGTCTAGGAGTCTGAATATTAAATATACAGTAGGTCTGGTCAGATCCTTAATTCCCAAAATGTATGATTAAATGGGAGTAAAATTAAAAGCTTAATCCAGAAGCAGAGGTGACAGAATGTGTATTTGCTATCTTTAGGTGCACCTCTGCTGGTCATTTGGTAAGAGTGTGTGAACAATGGCTGTCTGTTGTGACAGGCTGACTGGAGCCAGTGGAGACGTTTGTCCTGTCTAACCTCACTCACACATATTCATGGTCTGTGTGGAGATGAAACACACTGCGTGGGTGTGTGTGTGTGTGTGTGTCCACAGAAGAAGATCTGGGGTGGTGACAGGACTGTGTCCACACCGTCATCCCATAGGAGGGCTGCAGTGTGTCACCTCACTAACAGTGATAAGTAGACTATTAAGGCTTCTCTATTTTATATGACCTGATGAAATATACATCCGTGTTCGGGCAAGACATTCATTCCAATGCACAGCAGTGTGTGTGTGTGTGTGTGTGTGTGTGTGTGTGTGTGTTGGGGGGGGGGGGGGGGGGCGGTGTCAGCTCACACGCTCCAGCAGAGGCAGGACGGAGGGACTCGTTCTGGGAGGAACACAGGAGAGTGGGACGTCTCTTCTGATTCCAGATAGCCTCCTCACGCCACCTCCCATTACGCTTCACACAGCGTGCAGAGGGTCAGGAAGAGCTGTGACTCAGACACACAACCACGAGAGACCCGGGCCGGGCAGCACCACGTCGGGGTTCAGCCTGGCCTTTCGCCACGATGACGGGACCCAGTTCGGTTTTGTCCCACCTTAGGTTACTGGTAAGTTCCAACTCCGCGCGCACGAGTTACGAGTTGCAGTGCGATTGCAAACGCCGGACAGACGGTTGGGAGACGGACAGAAATAGCACGATTTCATCAGCGCGCTCACTGCCTCTGCAGCGTTCCCATGGAAATCTTACCAGCCCACATGTCCTCCAACCCCGGCGACATCTCAAGTGCCAAAACTCTGGCACAACAGAAGCTTCGCCTCATTAAGCGTCATCGCGGCCCCTCTTTCAGGAGGCTGGTGAGGTGTAATTCACGTCGTCTACAGACTCCAATCCCCGAGAGTCCCCGAGAGTCAGCGTACGTAATTCGATGGGGCTGTCCTAAAGCAAAGGCAGGCCAGTGCAGCAACGTTAACTACCGCGTCACCGCAGGGTAGTCATACGGCAACACAAATAAATAAATAAATAAATAAATAAATAAATAAATATATATATATATATATATATATATATATATATATATATATATATACACCATTTGAGAGGTTTCCAAGGAGCCCTACTGATGATAGGGATACAGAGGGGAGGGGTGAGTAGTGATAAAACCGCGTGTTTAAAAGGCTCAGGGTCATTCAGATGGGAGTGAGTCGAATGGCCCAGCACGTGCACGTGGTAACGTGACCCCCGCGATAATGTGGCACCCCCAGCCAGCACGCACCCAAAACTCCCAAAGCCTCAATGGCCTTAATCGAGCCTGATCGTGAGCTGATAAAATCCTGCATGTCATATAAGGATTTCAGTTAACTCGCACAACACTCCCCCCCCCCCCCCCCCCCCCCACAAAACATCCCCCCCCCCCCCCCCCACAAAACATCCCCCCCCCCCCCCCCGGTCTCGAGGGCAAACATCAATTGCTCATAATCACCACGGGCTCTCCCGACAGCGTGCATCGTTTCCAGAGGATGAGCAGGTGCACGTCGCTGTCCCTTCCTTCAGTGTTCACACGTCCCCGGTCCCTCACGTGTGCACACGTCCCCGGTCCCTCACGTGTGCACACGTCCCCGGTCCCTCACGTGTGCACACGTCCCCGGTCCCTCACGTGTGCACACGTCCCCGGTCCCTCACGTGTGCACACGTCCCCGGTCCCTCACGTGTGCACACGTCCCCGGTCCCCTCACGTGTTCACACGTCCCCGGTCCCTCACGTGTGCACACGTCCCCCGGTCCCTCACGTGTGCACACGTCCCCGGTCCCTCACGTGTGCACACGTCCCCCGGTCCCTCACGTGGGGCCCAGCGGTTCAATTACAGGCACGTCAGTTACATTTATGCTGCTCCATATCCATTAAAAACTGATGTGCTCAGACATTAATGGAACAAAATCTGCAAAGCTGCTCACCACATATTATCAAAGGGGAGAAAACGCGCAGACAGTAATGACCTATTAATAATAGTCTAATAATTCATTTGCAATAACAACCTAGATACATATTAATTATGTTAGGGACAATGTTACCTTCTAATAGGATTCCAGCAAGTCTGTGATTAATAAAGGGCTATTCATTTAGCTTAAATTAATGAAAAAGATTTCATGAAATAATAGGCTTTTCCTCCAAGGATTTAGCCACACAATTTGTGGATTCTCTCGGAGGCTCATATGCTGTTGGAAATACCTAATGAAGGATAATCAACTTTTAATCATGTTTGAAAACATTTGCTCAGCGAGGCAGTGCAGAAGCGCCCGAGTCTGCTCGACAGCCCCGCGTCCCGCAACACGCGTCTCGCAACACGCGTCCCGCAACACGCGTCTCGCAACACGCGTCCCGCAACACGCGTCCCGTCATCCCGCAAGGGCGTGGACGGGGCGACGCTCGGCATGATGGGCCGGAGGTTCAAAGATCTCTCCGTCAGGAAGTTCAATGAGTGATTTTGGACAATCGTGATGTGCTCCTATTGTCTGTCTAAGGGAGGGACCGTGGAGGACCGTTTGGGGGGGGGGGGGGGGGGTATTCACATGCTCCACAGCGTTAAGCCTGCAGACATGTTGACAGTAGTTGTGCTCTCCCTTTGACAGCCCATCTCAGCCTTCAAGCACTTTCACTAAAACGCCAAGCAGCTTGCTGCCTGCCTCTAATACCCCCCCCCCCCCCCAATCCACCTCCCCCACCCTCATCCACCCCCCCCACCCCGCCTGGCAGCCTCATGCATGTACAATGGAGTGATAGATTATCTACACACTGCTGCTGATGGCTATTTCTCTCGCGCACTACGCAGGGAGCTTCAGCTGATGTTTATTGTACGGGGACGTGGATCCTGCACAAAAGCCTGCTATTTTGCTCAATATGTAAACAACTGAGGCAGCACGATTGTTTCTGGAAATAACAGGCGCGCGGTGAGGCACCGAACGCAGCGCATTATACCAAGTTGAGGATCAGTCCTCGCAAAAAGACAGGGCTGAAGGGAAGTAATTACACCCAACGCACAGTGAACTTTAGAACAGTCCCATGTGTTCGCCGAGATAGCATTCACACACTGAACTAAACACCAGCCTTCATTCACAACTGGAATAAAAGGAAACCAGAGTGCAGACATTTGTGCTCGAGCTCAGCCTAAAAGTGTATGTGTGTGTGTGTGTGTGTATGTGTGTGTGTGTGTTTGAAAGAAAATCCACGCCTTCACACCACACACATGCACTGCAAAGCTTTGTGTCTCGTGTGTGATGATGTGTGTGTCTCCTGCAAGAAATGACAGTACGGACCCAAAGGTGGCTGGCTTACCTCACTGCGCTCAACTGTATCATTATCATCATAAAATATCCAAACCAGGGAATCTCCCTTGGAACTGAGTGACCATGTGACTGATTTAGTTTATGAAAAAGCAAAGTAGATAGAGACACAATGGACCTTGCTGAAGGGCCATGAGATGTAATCAACTTAAAGAGATTCTGAATGGGATCAACATTGCAGACAAAGGGAACTGGCCATGACAGGCAGGTGACATAACTCCAATTGCATTTAATCAAGATTTAATTGAATTTGTGCTAGTGTGATTGTTGGCCTTCTTAAATAAATTGAAATAAATAAATAAATGAACTGGACTGGAAGGTGTTTTCTCTAAGGCTTTTTGTGCACATGGGTGGTTTGTATGACCTCAGCCCGTGGCATGCAGTTCAAAGTGTGTATACGCCGCATCACCGGATGTGTGAAACAGGTGTGCAGGCCCATGTGAGCATCTACCCACAGTTCCCGGGTTCAGGTGGGGTTCACACTGGGATTGGCTCTACCATCATGAAAGCCTTCCACTGAATCTCACGCACGTGATACCTCTCCCACAGTCTCCTGGGACGGGGGGTGGAGAGAGCAGTCCAGGGACCTGCGGTATTTAATATGAGTGGCCCTCACTGCTCTCAGTGCCAGAGAAGAGGCCTGCACTAATAAATAAGTGAGCAGGAGGCTTCAGAGACCCAGGGCCTCCCCAAGACCTGTGGCTGTGATCACTGTGAATGACAGGTGCATACACACACACACACACACACACACACACACACACACACACACACACGCAACACAGCCCAAGAAGCTGGTAGATCACTTGCAGCAAACTACGTTACAGACGACGGCAAGCCAATAGCTGCCAGGCCAAGACGTTAGGACAAGGTGTTAGCCATCAAAATCACTGTAAAGTGGAGAGAAAGAGGTAGTTGGCTGGAGCCATATTCATTTAGTCCATGGTTTTATTGATCTCCAGCGCAGAACAGCCCGCAAACAAAGTGGCGGTCCTGATAGATGATGACAGCAGAGCCTCATTACGAGCAGCTAAAGACCATCGGGACACAGTTATTCCTCGTATAAGTGCCTTCACGCTGGAGGAGACTCAAACACACCAGGAGTCTCATGTTTAGATTCATATGTCTCTGGGCTCCACTTCAGCTCAACGGTGAAGACACATATATGTGTATATATGTTCAGTTGTGCTTTTGCATTCTATTTTGTCTCAGTGTCTCTGTGTTTAACATGAGCACAATGCTTAGATGTGTTTATGTGTCCATAAACCATTGGATGTGTGAGATGTCAGTTACATGCTAGACATGCCCACAGATTTGTATTTCCTGCAGGCCCTAAGGCAGTGTTGGGGGTCCTGCCCCCTGCAGGTGGTTCCTGCTCTAAATCAGGGACTGAGGAGATCATGCGGGTCTCTGCGTCTGCTGCAGTGCTGATCAAAGCTGACGTCAGTGAATGTTCCCAGTACATTAATAAAGAGCAAAGAGAGCAAACTGGCTCAACCATTTCCTTTACAGAGTTTTTCAGACAGACAGAGAGAGAGAGAGAGAGGCACACAGAGAGAAAGAGAAAGACAGACACACGCAAATAGAGAGAGAGAGAGAGAGAGAGGCACACACAGAGAGAAAGAGAAAGACAGACACAGGCAGAGAGAAAAAGAGAGGAACACAGAGAAAGAGAGACACGGAGGCACAGAAAGAGAGAGAGAGAGAGAGAGAGAGAGAGAGAGAGGCTCAGACAGAGACTGACAGAAAGACACAGACAGAAAGTGAGAGAGGCACAGAGCGGCCAACAGACAGAAACTCAGAGATCGAGACAGATAGACAGAACGACAGATAGAGAGACAGAGACAGCGAGACTGATGGGGACAGACAGACAGAGTGAGACAGGGAGAGAGAGTGAAGGACCATCACCATAAACTTAGCCTGCTGGAGTCTCAAGGGCAATGGTTTGGCTTCATTAATGTCTCCCAGAATGTTCCGAGGCAGATGTGTTAAGGTTAATGTTGCAGAAATGATTTGGGCCACAGGTGAACCTGCCAGAGAGGTGAAACACTAGCGTGACTGCACCGCTCCGTAACTCCACCACATCTGAACGTAGCTGCTTTGCTAAATGTCACAGCACCTTCTCAACGTCTCTTGTAATCCCTCTTCACAACTTCCTGCACTCATTCATTCAGCTCCGCAGAAGAGCCGAGTGTCTGAGTCAAGGCCAGGAGAAACTCCTGCATCCCGTTCTTAGATAAGATAAAATATAAAATAAAACGAAAAAAAAAACAAGACAAGAATATAGCCGCAAGCGGCGATTGGCGGGTTCACACACCAATAGGCATTTTGGCCTCAATAGGCAAAAGGAAGCCCAAAAGGTCTTTTAGACCTAAAAGTGAAAAGAAGCTGTTTGGGTTTGGCCAGTGTGTGCTCTACAGATGTAGAGTGTGTGATGACATCTGCATATGTCAGAAAGGGAGACACAGAAATAGCACATCTGGCTAGGGCTGCATCTATGTGAACAATATAGGAAAGCCTGCATGTGTCTATACATGATTGGGCCTGTATTGATTTGATGATTTGACTGACATGACTGATATGACTGGACTGAAATGACTGATATGACTGGACTGAAATGATTGGCATGACATGACTTACATGACTGGCATGACTGACATGACTGATGTAACTGACATGACTGGCATTTCTGATATGACTGACATCACTGGCATGACTGACATATACTATACATATACTATAGATATGCATACAAACTTTACATACATTTAGGTAGATGTGTGTGTGTGTGTGTGTGTGTGTGTGTGGTAGTGTATGTACTCAAACTATGACAACATATACTAATACATACATACATAAGTATACATAGAAACTATACATACATATAGGTATAAAGGTGTGTGTGTCTGTGTGTTTGTGTGAGAGAGAGAGAGACAAAAAAGAAGCCAAATATCAGTTTGTATGAGCATGTGTTAGTCACTGAGATATGGGTGGGTATGGCTAGGGAAGTGTCATTGTGAATGCTATAGGAAGGCCTGCTTGCGCCTGTATGTGTGTGTGCCTGGTTAATAGACACAGAGAGATCTAGGTAGCCAGAGCAATGTTTACTTAGGGCACAGAGATGGGAGGGGGAATGTGGGTGAGAGTGTGAGAGAGACTGAGTGTGTGAGTTTCAGCTTGCGTGCGTGTGAGAAGGAGAAGGTGACAGAAGGACTTTACATGCATTCTTATGCATTGTATATAATACTGCACTGTAGAGCCATACAATAACCGATTTAGATGAAACTTGACAAATTTGTTCAGGATGGGATTCTGAATGGGCTTGTGCATTTTGGTCAGAATTGGGTAAAATATGAAAGAGCTTTAAGAATATGAATATTATATGTATCGATGCTGTCCATTAAAAAAATATTTAGCAGGTATAAGTGTCCTCAAATCCAAAATCTTTGGATTGTTTTTTGATTTCACACTCTGTAGAGTATTATAAGACTTTGCTTGACATGATAGTATGAAAATCCTAGGAGGAGTATGAAAAGTGATGATTTCAAACTATTATTAACTGTAAATAAATTGTGCATTTTTTAATAGGACATGTAATGGGAAAGTTGTTCGCACTACTGCAAGGAATCAAAAGAGTCCAATTGCATGTTCCCAAGTGGAATTATGTAGGGGATACACTTGCTTTTTTTGCAATAGCGCCCCCCAGTGGCCAATCGACACCCGGCTGGATTATGTCATAGGGGGTGTGCACTTGTCCACACCCAAGAGGTTTCGTGCAGATCGACCAATGGTAAGCCTGTCAAACGCGTGCCGATCACGGATTGGCCGATTACGTCAGCCATTTTGGAAGTATGGCATGTCTGCTTTAGGACCTGGTTCCCAGAGGCCCATAGATGATGTCTGTCAAGTTTCATGTGGATCGGCCAATCTGAGTGCATGGGGCAAATTTTTGCATGTTATAGCGCCCCCTAGCAGGTGAGGTATGGCAACCTCTGCGAGCTGCCCCAGACCCTCACAGGGAAGCTGTCTGTGAAGTGCCATCTCATTACATGCAAGTTTTCTTAAGTTAGAGCTCCATATGCGCAAAATTTACTATTGAATTTACGCCCCCTCATTTGATTGGTTTATACTGACTAGGTAGTGAAGAAATTAGCATTTTTGTTGGATACGTTTTAAAGTTCAGACTCTTCTGAACGTTTTGATACCACATATGTGCATGTATGTGAAAAATCCAGGGACTAGTTCGCGCTCAAAAATGTGTGTGATTTTGCACATTATGCAAATTAACTCGAAATCTAAGTGGGCGGAGCTTAATGGTTGTATATTAATTGTCCTATTGAATTTAGTCAAGGAATGTATAGGAACTGGAATTTTGGTTCTAGGACCTACGGTGTAGGAGATATGGACAAAAAGTCAATATGGTCTGCTATAGCGCCACCATCAGGCCAATTTGGGTCCCTGTATGGGAATCTGGTCCTTGGGGGTAACTGAACCTTTTTGCCAAGTTTGGGGTTTCTAGGCATTACGGTCTAGGCTGCACAATATGTTTTAGGTCAAAAAATGGGACAAAGAATAAGAAAGAAATATAGCCGCAAGCGGCGATTGGCGGGTTCACACACAAATAGGCATATTTTGGCCTCAATAGGCAAAAGGAAGCCCAAAAGGTCCTTTAGACCTAAAAGTGAAAAGAAGCTGTTTGGGTTTGGCCAGTGTGTGCTCTACAGATAGTGTGTGATGACATCTGCGTGTGTCAGAAAGGGAGACACAGAAATAGCACATCTGGCTAGGGCTGCATCTATGTGAACAATATAGGAAGGCCTGCATGTGTCTATACATGATTGGGCCTGTATATTACAGACAGAGAGAGATTGAGGGTGCCAGAGACTATGCTTTGTTAATTCACTCCTTGCACACCTTGCACGCCTAACATGACTGCCCGTGTATTCAAAGTATGAATGTAGTCTGCAAAGCCTGGCATTACATGACTGACATGACTGGCATGACTGACATAACTGATATGACTGGCATGACTGAAATGACATCACTGGCATGATGAACAAAAGTAATATGACTGATATGACTGACATAACTGGAATGAGTGACATGACTGGCATGACTGTAATGACATGACTGATATGACTGACATGACTTATGTCTGACATGACTGGACTGACATGACTGATATGACTGGACTGACATGACTGTTATGACTGGACAGATATGCATACAAACTATACATACATTTAGGTAGAAGTGTGTGTGTGTGTGTGTGTGTGTGTGTGTGTGTGTGTGTGTGTGTGTGTGTGTGTGTGTGTGTGTGTGTGTGGTAGTGTATGTACTCAAACTATGACAACATATACTAATACATACATACATAAGTATACATAGAAACTATACATACATATAGGTATAAAGATGTGTGTGTTTGTGTGAGAGAGAGAGACAAAAATAAGCCAAATATCAGTTTGTATAAGCATGTGTTAGTCACTGAGATATGGGTGGGTATGGCTAGGGAAGTGTCATTGTGAATGCTATAGGAAGGCCTGCTTGCGCCTGTATGTGTGTGTGCCTGGTTAATAGACACAGAGAGATCTAGGTAGCCAGAGCAATGTTTACTTAGGGCACAGAGATGGGAGGGGGAATGTGGGTGAGAGTGTGAGAGAGACTGAGAGTGTGAGTTTCAGCTTGCGTGCGTGTGAGAAGGAGAAGGTGACAGAGGGACTTTACATGCATTCTTATGCATTGTATATAATACTGCACTGTAGAGCCATACGATAACCGATTTAGATGAAACTTGACAAATTTGTTCAGGATGGGATTCTGAATGGGCTTGTGCATTTTGGTCAGAATTGGGTAAAATATGAAAGAGCTTTAAGAATATGAATATTATATGTATCGATGCTGTCCATTAAAAAAATATTTAGCAGGTATAAGTGTCCTCAAATCCAAAATCTTTAGATTGTTTTTTGATTTCACACTCTGTAGAGTATTATAAGACTTTGCTTGACATGATAGTATGAAAATCCTAGGAGGAGTATGAAAAGTGATGATTTCAAACTATTATTAACTGTAAATAAACTGTGCATTTTTTAATAGGACATGTAATGGGAAAGTTGTTCGCACTACTGCAAGGAATCAAAAGAGTCCAATTGCATGTTCCCAAGTGGAATTATGTAGGGGATACACTTGCTTTTTTTGCAATAGCGCCCCCCAGTGGCCAATCAACACCTGGCTGGATTATGTCATAGGGGGCGTGCACTTGTCCACACCCAAGAGGTTTCGTGCAGATCGACCAATGGTAAGCCTGTCAAACGCGTGCCGATCACTGATTGGCCGATTACGTCAGCCATTTTGGATGTATGGAGTGTCTGCTTTAGGACCTGGTTCCCAGAGGCCCATAGATGATGTCTGCCAAGTTTCATGTGGATCGGCCAATCTGAGTGCATGGGGCAAATTTTTGCATGTTATAGCGCCCCCTAGCAGGTGAGGTATGGCAACCTCTGCGAGCTGCCCCAGACCCTCACAGGGAAGCTGTCTGTGAAGTGCCATCTCATTACATGCAAGTTTTCTTAAGTTAGAGCTCCATATGCGCAAAATTTACTATTGAATTTACGCCTCCTCATTTGATTGGCTTATACTGACTAGGTAGTGAAGAAATTAGCATTTTTGTTGGATAGATTTTAAAGTTCAGACTCTTCTGAACGTTTTGATACCACATATGTGCATGTATGTGAAAAATCCAGGGACTAGTTTGCGCTCAAATATGTGTGTGATTTTGCACATTATGCAAATTAACTCGAAATCTAAGTGGGCGGAGCTTAATGGTTGTATATTAATTGTCCTATTGAATTTAGTCAAGGAATGTATAGGAACTGGAATTTTGGTTCTAGGACTTACGGTGTAGGAGATATGGACAAAAAGTCAATATGGTCTGCTATAGCGCCACCATCAGGCCAATTTGGGTCCCTGTATGGGAATCTGGTCCTTGGAGTTAACTGAACCTTTTTGCCAAGTTTGGGGTTTCTAGGCATTACGGTCTAGGCTGCACAATACGTTTTAGGTCAAAAAATGGGACAAAGAATAATAATAAGAAAGAAAAACCCTAACAATTACAATAGGGTTCCCACACTATGTGTGTGTGAACCCTAAAAATCCTAACAATTACAATAGGGTTCCCACACTATGTGTGTGTGAACCCTAATAACAAAAATGTAAAGGACAAGCAGATGAAAATATACCTTGTGGTTATTTCTAATTGAAAGTATTGCAGACATCCGAAGTCTCCCTGAAGCTGCGGGAGTCTCCCGCATTTCGGTAGTGGCTCCCTGATGCCTGCGAGTCACATATAATCTCCCGGAATTCAAAGAGTCACACCCTCGCCGCCACCCCCAAAACCCCCAAACCCCCCGCCGCTCAACAACTTCACAGTCCCCATCCCGCAACTTCACTTGTTTTTTTTTTTTGGGATGTCTGGTATTGTGTTTGCTAATCCTTAACTTTTTTGAACCAAACGACTTGCTGTAGGAGTCAGACACGCACTCTCCCTGAGAGCTCATGCACTTAGAGGAATGAGATTCAAAACTCTTTTGCCTTCTGCATGTAGAGTTATTGTCGAGCCCGGCACACGTGACATTTCATGCTGGGGCAGCCAGGGTCACGTCGGACAACTCAAAGGCACGGGTCCAGAACGGGAGGTGAGGATTCATTATGCAGCAGGCCTCCCCGACAAGGGCCTTCGTTAGGAGGGAATTAATTAGCCGGGTCTCGGGAAGACAGCATGTCCACACATAATCAAACACTTCCTTCCCCTTCACGCCTGTCCAATAAAAAACATTCACACGGTGTCCCGCTGGACAAGGTGAACCCGAGGACCAAAGACGAATGTGATAGCCATTCATCTTCCCCGGGCCTGAAATTTTCCATCAGACAGAGGAAACAAACAGGTGGCCTGAAGGTCTGGATCTCATGAGTTATAGAGCAAAGAACAGCATCACATCTGGATTCGTCTGTCACTCGCTCGTACACTGTTGATTTGTTGATGTGTTGGTTGTGTGTTGGTGATTGCCTATAACTCTGCTTCCCATAATCCCTCACTAATATCTTAACAGGAACTCTGAGTGTCACACAGGGGTGCTGTAAGCAGTGTGCCCAACCACTGGGGTGCAGCAAATCTTTTCCCCTCTTCCACAGCAGAGCTACTGGGCAGACTGGTTCCATCTGGTCAAAGTAAGAGGCTTTAGGTAAGTTGGACTGAATCCAAACTCCTGCTTGAGCTCAGAAACCCCCCACTGGTTCCCTTTTACTTTCAGAATCAGATTTTAAAAGGTTTTATGTCACAAAGTTCTGCACTGCTTTATATTGGAGAGTTTCTACAGCCTTTGCTCAGTAATAGTTTTTAATAAATCAAAATATAAACTAAAGAAAACTGAGCATGTTGGGGAGAATTATTTTACCCATACAGATGCCCACAGACAGAACATTAACCTGGTTCTGTATGCACTAACTTACACCTTCTTATTCATATCTTTGTTTTAATTTTACTTCTAGTGCCTGATAGGTCACGCTATTTCCCTTGTAATTAATCGCTGGTTGTTTTGTTCTATATATAGATTGTACATTAACTGAGGAATTTTGCTTATGAATATTACTGTCAGTGGAGTGCATGTATATTATATGACCTCAGAATAAGAGACAAATGTCGGTTGCCTTGACTACACCAGCACACATGGACACGGTCATGCTGTAGAATGTCCTAAGTGTAGTACGCTCATTACCATGTAAAAGTTCAACTACACACACCTTTATTCATGCTCACTGTAACGGACACTGAATTGTCCCTAAATTCTGAAGCCACAATCTGCTTCACAATCTGCTACAAAGTGGTGGTCACATTGTCAAACCACCAATCTCGCCATTTCCCAACATGCATGACAAGCTTCAGAGTGCATGAGAAAGAGCTTCACTGTAGGCTGCATGGGTGTGGTCCACGCAGCAGGGGGCTGCGAGAACAGAGGCAGCAGTGTGGATGACCGAGGGCCAGGAGACGGCAGGACGCATAAACCCCCCTGGGCAGCTCATCCATCTGCCCGCCCGGCGGCGGAGGGAGTGTGTGCGCTCCTGCCAGCTATGCTCACACCTTTAGCGTGACGCTGTAAAGCATGGACGGCTAGATGAGGCCACGGCAGTGCCGTGACACTGTTTAATATCACATCATAAACCACTTTTACTCAGCCTTAACCACCGTGCCAAAACCAATCAGGTTTTACTGTGCCATTCACAGCAGCTGGCAGTGAGGGAGCAGCGCTTGGGAACAGGCTAGTGCACCTGGACAGGCTAGTGCATGTGGAGAGGCTAGTGCACGTCAACAGGCTAGTGCACATGGACAGGCTAGTGCACGTAGACAGGCTAGTGGACATGGACAGGTTAGTGTACGTGGAGAGGCTAGTGCATCTGAACAGGCTAGTGCACATGGACAGGCTAGTCAGTGCATGTAAACAGGCTAGTGCACGTGGACAGGCTAGTGCACGTGGACAGGCTAGTGCACATGGACAGGCTAGTGCATGTGACACATACAATGGAGGCCCAATCTCCAGGCTGGTGAGGACACATATGTCGGAGGCCTAGTCTCCAGGCTGGTCTGGGGTCCAGCGGCTAAGTGTGAACGCCTCTTTAGTTTTAATTTAATGGTGGCTAATAGGAAGTCAATTTGTTTTCGGGCAGTTTTTCAATGAAATTTAAATGGGCTGGTAATTAAGATGGCTTCACGATTGCCTAATTATCGAGCGTGCCCTCAAAACCAATTTTTATATTTCTCTGAAACATGAAAATCTTTCTAATTATCATTAGTGTGTAGCATCAGCTAATCATTAAAGCAGTAAAATACACATGTACTGTCTAAACAAATGGGCATGATGTGTGCTGCGCTGTGCTGAGAGGGTGAAGCAGTCACAGCAGAGGACATCACTCACAGGCCCGTCCTCGCCCTGAGAACCTGCCACCGGGTTTAAGGCAGGGTTTGACTGGCTGGTTCTCCCTGCAGAGTCCATATTTTCAGGGACTCAAAGCAAACAAAACGAAAACAGAGGGTGCTAAGGGCAGATCAGATGTCGAGGGCCCCACAACACACACACATACACGCTCATACGCACATGGAATAACACAGGTCTTAAGAAACACCATGCTGACATAAACGCTTGAGTTCCATACAGGATTGCTACAGTCCGGCTCAAAGCAGCGGATTTAGCAAACTCATTTCAGCTAAAGACGGCTGCTTAGGACTCTGTTTGACAACCACGTTACTCGTGTCACTGTTTTTGAGCTGCTGCAGTTGCTAGGCTGTGAACGCGTTGCTACGGTGGTACGTGTGTCTTGATCACGGCCGGGTCTGAGAGACGGTGGAACGAGAGGCGTCATCGCCTCTCGTGACATTTGAGCTGCCGTCCACGGCCACAGAGACGCCGGCCGCTTATATCCTGTGGGAAAGGCCAGGAAGGCTCTCGGCCTCGCCCATTCCACAAGCCGACTCCATCAATCCCGGCTTGTTTGTATTTAACCTTTAGCGGGACCCACAGAGCGGGGCACCGGCGCCGTTTCATTGCGTGGTGAATTATTGAGGGAGGACTAAATCTTTAATGCGCCCGCCTCCAGCACCGCCCGACATTTGGAGGAGGGGCCCCATCCGTCAGGCCTCGCAGGCTGTCGCTAGGGTGGTGCGGGCAGGGAGGGAGGGTTACGCAGGACCCGGTGGAGCGCCACCTGCTGGTGCGGCATGGACAAATGCAGCAACAGCCCTCGTGTAATTCACCAGGTGTGAGCGGGCGTATACGAAATCTTCCCGCTGCTGTTCCGACTACGTAAATACATGTTTGATTTTCAGAGGTCGTGTTTAAACAAAGGGGCAATTCGACCGGCGCAGGGAAGGTGCAGAGTCAGGGCAGGTGTGAGGGAGATAGGGCAGGTGTGAGCAGCACGTGTGTTGGGTGAGGGAGAGGGCAACGGGGTATTCACTACAGACACTCAGAACCTCTATGGACGGAGCTGAGCTCTGCTCATGGGGGGTGACTGCCAAGGGTTTACCCGTGGCATGAAGGGCTCTCCCCTGTTAACCGGGGCAGGATCTGCCCTCTGGGAGTTACACAATACTGCAGAAAGCGAGGGAGACACCAAGAGAGAGAGAAAGATGGAGAGGTAGAAGACAGTTGGTGAGAGAGTTAGAAAGAGAGTTGGTGAGAGTTAGAAAGAGAGTTGGTGAGAGAGGCTGAGATGCACAGAGGAAGGGATAGAGAGAGAGAAAGAGAGAGAGAGAAAGAGAGAGGGAGAAAGAGAGAGAGAGAGAGAGAGAGAGAGAGGGGGGGCAGCTCTCTAATTCAGCAGCAGCGTTAGAGAACTGTGAAATTGTTTCGTCCCACTACAAACCTGCCACAGTTCATTAGTTTGCAGAAACAAAAGGATTTGTCTGTGTACAAAGAACCACCCATCCCCCCCCCCCCCCCCCCCCCACCAGGACCTCTCGTTTCGAAGAACAAAACTTGCAATGCAGACGAGACTCAATATCCTTTCTGGAATCTGTGCATCTCACATTCTGACATCTCTGTTAAAGGACTATTAGGAAGGAATGTCACCCCCACCCCCACCCTTCCTCCAGTGTAATTATGCGGCCTATTGACAGCCATTGTCATTTTCAGGCTGGCGTAAGCACATTATGTCGACAAGTGATAATAAGTAGTGTTTCCCCCTGGGTGCACAGAAAACCTCTTCTAATGGAAAACAATGACTGACAGCACCCTCCTCCTAGATGCATAATCACGCCTGCCAATCTAATCAGTGCCCTCATAAGCAGGTTTGTTCTGAGCCCTGGCATTGTGCCACCTGGAGAGGCTGCGGAGAGTGGATTTAATGGTAGTAATGTGGGTGTGGGTGGAAGGGGGCGGGGCCTGTCGGAGGGGGCGGGGCTTACCTTGGTAGCGCAGCAGAAAGGACCCGGGCTGGGTGTGGCGGCTGCGGAAGTGGACGGAGATCTGGTTGCTGTAACTGCGCATGACCAGGCCCTTTATGAGGATGGACTCGTTGGCCAGCACAGAGGGCTCAGGGCCTCCCACGTCCTCGAACCGCACCGTGTCCCCTTCAGCTAGGCTCACATTCATCACCTGGGAGGGAGGGAGGGATGGAGGGAGGGAAGGAGAGAGGGAGGGAGAGAGGGTGAGAGGGAGGAAAAAAGATTAGACATTACACAGTCAGGTCATGTCAAGACGAACCGACACCATCCAAGACCAGCTGACCTCATTTGGAACAGCAGATTTGATCTATTACAGGTCCAAGCTCCAATCAAAGCAGGAGAAGATGTGAGAGGCTGAGCATCTCCGCTGAAGTGATTATGTGAAGAGCTTTTCTGTTTCCGTAATTACATGCCTGCCTGACACCTGCACATCTCCGCTCCCCGTGCAAGTGAAACTTTAGCACAAGGCAAAGCTCACGTTCCACCTCCCACACACGCGAGGACCAGACAGCCCAGACAACCCTCGGCAGATCCAGCGCGCTGGCAGAGCGGCCGTGGATTGAGATAGCGCGTGAGTGACATGTTTGCCCTGGTCCTGCTCGGTCCTTATCTGCTTCCTCCCTGCCACAGTGGCCCATTAATTACCCGGGGAAAACGGCGTGAGCGACAGAAAACAGAGTGAGTGACGGTCTCCTGCACTTGCCGGAGGAGACGCACACATCCTGGGATGGTTTTCCTCGTCTCCGCCTCCGGCAGGTACGACCGCACCGACACGCTGGCCGACTCTGACGGCGGAGCCGCGGGACGTTCAAGAGGGGCGAGTGTGCCGAGAGGGGTCCCACTCGGCTCCCTGCCCCCCCCCCCCCCCCCCCCTGCACCCCGCTCGTCACTGGTAATTGAAATCAGATTGGGCTAAATGGGGATGACCCCGAGGAGTGACCCCGAGGAGTGACCATGAGGAGTGACCCTGGTCGGCGCGAACGCCGGCGTGGGTTAATGAAGCCGGGAGGCTACGCGGGCTGGATATGTGTAATTAATGATGACAGGGGGGCACGGCTGCCCACCCTGCTGTCTGCAGAGAGACTGCAACAAATCAGAATGGAGTCGATGACACGTGGCTGGACGCAGTCCTGCGTGCAGTCATCTCTCAGCTCCAGCTCTCTGTGCTGCGTGTCAACACCAACCAGCCCAGCGTAAAAACACAACAGCCTCCAGGTCCCCTCTCCGCCGTAGCCGACATCCTGAGGGGAGCGTGGAGACATTCGCACTTAATAAAGCCCAAGATACAGCACAGAGGAACAGTCCAGAAAACAAAAGTGCATTGCAAAGTAATCACATTATACTAAAAGCCCTGAGATAATAAAAACACTTGTGGAATTTTGCTCACCATAATCCAATTTGCATTGGCGTGCGTCCCGAGTGTCGGTGCTGTGTGTGTGTAATTCCTCGCATAAACATGGCTGACGAGAGAGACAAAGATGCAGACATGCGTCTACGAAGGCGTCTGGGGTCAGGACGGATGAAAACGCCTCTTCTCTCCTGCACCGCACACGACTAACAGGATTAGAATGAGGGGAATAAAGTCTCTTTTTCTCCTGCACTCTTTCAGACTGTGCTCAGGAGATCAGAGAGTCAGCCACGAGCGCTGCACGTCACTGACACTGGCCGTGCTCCATCGGCGTTGGGATTGTTCAGAAGCGAACCATTATCTCAGATATGACCCAGAACTGACAAACAATACAACCCTGGATCAATGAAGACTGCACTCTTATCAGAGGTAGACAGGATGGATCGGTTCTGCAGCACCAGAAGACCAGACGGTGATGAACTTTTTCAAAGGTGCTAGAGCTGGATTTTTTGTTGAAAACCTGAGGCAGACATTAAGCTACAGTTGGAGTAGAACAAGTAGAATCCGGCTGGAGGCACAGGTTCCAGGTGGAGGTGATCATCTAAGCTTTGTCACTGAGGCTGGTTCTTAACCCCACCCTGGTGTAAGGGTGGAGGGCTCATGGTGTAGCTAGCCCCTTCTCTTCACCCAGCTCCTGTACGGAAGCCTTGGAAGAAGCAGACAAGGTATTTCCCAGGATAAATACTGGGTGGAGAAGAGAAAGGATGCTGTTTGTGAGACTGGGGCAGAGTCTGATTCCCAGGATTGCAGAATGTAATGCGTATGACCACAGTGTGTGTGCTGTGCTCACTGTCAGGACCTGATAAGTCATTTCAAAGAATCAACAGGACCACTGAGCGAAGGAATGTGTGTGTGGGTGTGTGTGTGTGTGTGTGTGTGTGTGTGTGTGTTGTATAAACCACATCACATGATCATTTTCAAAGCACAAGCCAAGAAAAAACTGAGATTATGCATCCCAAGCATGATCCAGAATAGTTCACATATAATGAACCATGTTGTCTGGCATATAAACACATAATCACTACAAAAGCAGCTATCCTATAATTCCCCCTTTCCACTGGCTCCTTTGGTCCTCTCTCTTCCACTCTCTCTCTCTTTCACACACACACACACACACACACACACACACACACACACACACACACACACACACACACACACACACACACACACACACACACACATACACACACACACACACACGACTGTATCGGTGCTCTGAGGGTAGGAGGATGGTTAATTAATCTGGAGATGCATGCTGTGTCACATTAAGAGAGAATTAGCAGAAAGCCCCTGGAGCAGAGACCATGTGGGAGTGGGGGAGGGGACAGAGACGTCTTCCTCTTGTTCAACATCTCTTATCCTCTCACCTCATGGCAAACAAACTACAAAGGGTGTAAACTAACAAGGGTAATCTGTAGGGACAGACGGCCACAGTTAGTAGAAAAGAGCAAAGGGGTGGAGGGTGTGTGTGTGTGTGTGTGTGTGTGTGTGTGTGTGTGTGCGTGCGTGCATGTGTGTATAAGTGCGTGTGTGTGTGGGAGTGCATGTGTGAGGGTGTGCGTGTGTGTATGTGAGTGCATGTGTGTGTGGGAGTGCATGTGTGAGGGTGTGCGTGTGTGTATGTGAGTGCATGTGTGTGTGGGAGTGCATGTGTGAGGGTGTGCGTGTGTGTATGTGAGTGCATGTGTGCGTGTGTGAGTGCGTGTGTATGTGAGTGCGTGTTTGTGTGTGTGTGCGCGTGAGTGCTTATGTGTGTGAATGTGTGTGAGTGCATGTGTGTATGCGCACAGAGAGAGAGACAAAGCACAAAAGAGAGAACAGAGGTGAGAGATAAAGAGGTCGTTTATGTGTCTGTCCCTGGCAGCGGTCTATTCCACCAGAGCTGCTCTAATCACTACTGATACCACCAGCTAATGAGTCTGCACACACACACACACACACACACACACACACACACGCACGCACACATTTGCAAGAAAACACACACACACACACACACACATTTCCACAATATATGCAGGTGAACAAAACATGAAAGCCCCTAAAAGAACAGTCAAAAGAACAATCATTTTAGTGAAAATGAAAAAGACATTAAAAACCAACTACAGAAAACAGCTACTCATTTCAACAAAAAGATTCATTTTTAAAAAACAATTATATATAATTATATAATTGGTCTATAAATAGACCAATATTTATGTGGTCTCCTTGCTATGTAATTATATATAATTATATATAATTGTTTTGGTTTTCCAATTACATAATTGGTTTTGTCTTTCCTTTTGGTTTGCTTTTCTTTTATAAAAACAAAGATATGATCAATTTGTTGATAATAAATTTTTACAATTCATGCTCTCTACTAAGATTGGTTAACACTCTTCCGGTTTAGTTCATTAAGAAGAAAAGGACAGAGCCTTCATTCCTGACCAATCAGAAGACATCCACTGACGGCACAGCCAATGAAACTGCCTGTTGAGAGCATGGCCAGTGAGAGCACAGCCAACCTTGCATTTACTGACTCCCAGTCCTGTGGTCTCCTGGCTATGCCATGACTGGAAAACGAACTTCCAGCAGCGGGACGTGTCAATCTTGTCTAAGGCCCGCCTCCCAGGTCCATTGAGCAGTAGAGTCCTGATTCCAGCACTGCGAGACGCAAGGGTCCCGCGAGCGACTCCCTCTTTTCTTCCAGCAGTGTTTGGCTCCAGCAGCACCTGCCCTCACATGAGTACGGAGAGACGGCGGGACACTCTAGTGGCTTATGACTGTTTACTCCTGAAGGTGTTCAGGGAAAGCCTGGCTCCAGGTGTGTGGATGAAGTGTACAGTGTGTGTGTGTGTGTGTGTGAGAGAGAGAGAGAGAGAGAGAGAGAGAGAGAGAGAGAGACTCTCCGAGATCTCACGGGGAATCGTATGTAAATCTTAGTCTTGCTGGAGAAGCAGCTGCCTCCTTCCATTGCTTTATGGCATAAGAGTATAAAACCCCAGAGCTCTGAGATGAAGAGCTTGAACGCCAATCTCTCTCTCTCTCTCTCTCTCTCTCTCACACACACACACACACACACGCACACACACACACACACACACACACACACATGTTTTTCCTTCTCTCCTCAGTCCCAGCCCTCTTGAGGAGGAGGAGTTTGGGGGAGGAAGGAAGTCTCTAATGAGTGGATCCGTTCCTGATGGGAAGAGGTGACGAGTGGGCGGGTCCACTCTCCTAATTACAGACTGAGATTACGAGAGAGGGAGGGAGTGAGTCACAGCACCTGTTCTTCAACGCACATCTGGAGCAGATGGAGATGTACTGAGTGTGTGTGACAGAGGAGGTAGATAGAGAGAGAGAGAGAGATTGAGTAGTGTGGTGCATTAATCCCATCTTTCTCACAACCTCCTCTCAACAACATCTCAGCAAGATGCATCAGAAATTGCTTCTAGAATTGTGGTTATACTATTCTAGATGTGTGAGCTTCATGCAAACTGAATTTGCAAACATGTAAAAAGGCGTAGCTCTAATCACAGAACATAATCAAGACCTCCATGAAAGAAGAAATACATGATGTTCCTGTACAAGGCAGAAACTAAGAATAACAATTTATTTTATTTTATTCTTACAATATTATAATATTTTCTCTAAAAAATGAAAAATATAAGGACATGCTTTTCTTTTGAAACTGAAGTAATTCTTATATTCTTACATGCAAATGATTTTCCACACCATTGCGGTTCATAGCAGTATGCTTACAACGGCATCCGCACAGCAGATATCTCCAGATATCTCCAGATCACAGCACAGATCTCCAGATCAAATGGCCATGGCAAAACACCATCGAACTATTAGAACACATTTAGGAATTCATGATGGGAATGATATTCAAAATGACCCCATAACCCCAGCAGAGGCAGCACCAGAGCTCAAATGGTCCCCACTTTACAGCAGGTAATAATGCTCATTTTGGTTTGTTCAACCCTCTTCTTACACTTAGCCATCCTGACAGACCACTAAACTCAGTTGTAAGGCCAATGAGCTCTCACCTAACTGTGGCCCTGTTTGAATTGGCTACGTCTGACAGTCGATGCTGACATTTTTACGGTCTTACCATTTTATTTCACTTGTGAAACTCAAGACCAATTCGTCCCATTTATTAAATTTTTAAACATTCCAGAAAAAAAGTGGTGAACATCTTCCATGTTTTTCTTGAGGTGACAATAATTCAAGTTTCTCACCTCGAACACACTTTAATTAGTGCAAATAAGGATTCAACTCACTGAACTAATTCACTGAACTAATTTACCAAGTTCGTTAAAAAAACTGTTTCAGCTTCAGTCAACATAATCTCAGAGGGCGGTCCCCACAATGCTGCCAGCGTGTGAGAACGCCGTCGGAGGACTCAGCTCTGGCCAGACGGGAACAAAGATGGAAACGGCATCGTAAATACGTCTGAAACCCAACACAGGAAAAGAGGTGGGGACGGTGGTTTAAGAGCACGCCACCACTGCTGCCTCCACTGGATCAATTAAACGCTCCAGATGTGATAAACTGTGATAAAGATCATAAAATAGATCTTTTTTTTCTCTCGTTGGCAGCCTCAGGCAACATTTGACAACATTTTATATATATAAACAGATTCCTGAAGAAGTAAGTGAGATCAGTGCAGGTGTCAACAGAAGGAGCTCAACTCTCTCCTCACTTCCCAGGAGTCCACGAGCTCTCTGGCTTGGTAACTGGCCAGCTTACCAAGCTTAAGTGGCAACCTTTTAATACAGCCATGACCCCCTCAGGGAAAGAGCCCTGGTGTGAGAGAATATCTGCTATATATCTCACACATCGGCAAGTGTGATAACCCTCAGAACAAGACAAGACCAGTCTATGGTCGAGGCCTTCAGAACCAGCACTGCTAACCACCATGAAACACTGGAAAGGGTTCTTAAGGGATCTTAAGGGGTCTTAAGGGACCTTAAACCACATGATTAATCACCATCCCTACAGCTTTAATACCTTAATGGCAGCTCTGTGGCTTCTCTGACTCAGCACTACACGCTGCTATTAAAGTGAAAGACCTGATCCTGTGTTCCTCTGTTTGAGGAAACATCACTGCCTCACTCGGACGGGAGTGATGACGCAGGAGTTGCACACACCACGTCACTACTCCACACCCCTCAGCACGTTCCAAACATCCAGAGAAGAGAAACTGATCCAGGATAAACATCGTAAGTGTCAGATGAATCAGGTAATTGTACGTCAAACTCCAGCCGCCTAAGATTCCGTAAAACGCTAGAAGCTGAAATGATGCACATCGGGGTACAGTGGAGCTTCTGTGCGTACGGGAGCCAGGGAGAGTGACTTTGGCTGCGGTGTTAATGAGTTGTGTGTCAGACAGAGAGAGAGAGAGAGAGAGAGGTAGAGAGAGGGGGGGGGGGGGCAAGGCACCCTCTCCTCTCAGCCAAAATACACAAAAAGACAAAAAACATCCAAACAAATCAACAAACCCACGCAGACCCGGGTGCTCTGAGGAGATGGTGGCCCATGGGGGACTAAATGTAGCGGTGATGCGGGCAGAAATACACGTCTGTGGCGTGGGGCAGAACAGCATCCAATCACGGCAGTGTGAGAGGGTGTTGCCCCGCCCCACCCATTCCTCCCCTCCACCTCCCTCCACCTCCCTCCACCTCCGCTGCTGTGCGTGTCCCAGCTTTAACACTCACCTCGCCCCGTCCCCTCTTTTCATTATCGCCGCGATCCCCGTTGCTCGCCGCCGCTGAAATTGGTTTTATGCGACACGGCTGAACGGCATCTGGGAAATTGCAGAGGAAGGCAAATCCCCGACGGTGCGGAAAACAAGAGGCGGGCCGGCTGAAGAGAAGTGGGCTTCCTCTGTAGCGCTTAAACAACGGCACCGCGCGTTCTGGACTCTGAATAACCACTGAGAAAACAGGAAGGATCGGTTTCAGGATTAGGAGGATGTTTAATTAGAAGGAGAGGCAATGTCAAACTCCAGAGTTAAAGCATTCCCTGGAGAGGTGGGGAGTGAGGGGGAAAAAAGATTTATTCAGCAGTTTTGTCAAATTTGAACCCTCTCACACACAGCAATTTGCCATGTTTCCGTGGCTGAGTTCAGAAACTCACATCAAAGACGTTTCAAGGGGGGATGTAGTTCCTGAGCGGTCCACCAGAAAGAGTGTTTGCCTGTTCATCGGGAGAGCGGGAGCTCAATCCCGGATCATGCCTCTGCCATTTCTAGCCGGGAGCCCGAGAGGGTCAGCTACAGTGACACTGGCCAATCACAGGTGTCTGTGAGCTCATTCACCACAAAGGGGCGGATACTGCTGGTGTGTTGCTCCACCCCCTAATGCGGAGATCAAAAGATGTGGTGATTGGTTACATGTGACCACCCTGCTGTGATGTCCCTGCTTGGCAGTAGTTGTGTAACAGCTGCCAATCTGACAGGTAGGAATTGGATACATATGGGGGGACGTACAGACAAATGGACGTACGGACATTTATATATTCACTCTTCATTTTTGTTTAGTTCTTTTTACAGCAACCTAAGAGGACTGCATATTCACCGAGCCTTTCAAACGTACACAGAACCTGTGCCCTCCACGCTCCACACAGTATTTATTGCCCATCCATGACGGTGCACCTGTCTCCCATTTTTCTTTCGTGACAAATGCGTTTCTGGGAGCTGTGAGGCGGGTGAAGGGCACCCACCATGCAGCCTGGCAGGACCGACGGAGAGATCCCAACTCAGCCAAACATCGATCGCCCTCATTCATTAGGCCGCACGGGCCGATACAGAGCGCGGCAATAACAGGAGAGTGTTCATAACCGCTGGGCGTTGAAATTCGCCCTGCAGCAAGACTCGCGTCTCATTCGCCCGCATCCGATAACGAAAGTTTGGCCGTACGCGTTTGGCAGGAAATTGATTTCTAGTAATTGGGCTAATAAAGGAATGTATGTGCGGCACCCGTTGACGCTGCCGTTGTGTGTGAAACATGCTCAGATGAGGGAGTGTGGGGAACAGAATGAAGCCATCCCAGACTGGAACCAGTCTCGGCCCCATTACAGCAAACGAGACAGAAATGGCCAGACGTGGCACTGGGCTAATCCACAGAGAGACACAACTGGGCTGGACGTGATGGAGACCGCAGCTCCTATGCGACGGTGTGGAGAGAAGTAACTTTATTCTGATTATTAACGAGTAAAGAGCCCCGTGGACCTCTTGACTGATCCGCAGAAAATGCAGACACCATTTCTGAGTCTTTTTCTTCCTATCTTCCTCATTTTCTCTCCGCCCGTCTCTCTGTGCTGAAAAGCACCGCAGCCCTAAATCCATCTGTCCATACTAATCCCCCTCACCCCCCCCCCCCCCCTCTTGCTCCCCTCTGAAGTCGTTAATTCTTCACGAGCCGCTCTATCTGGACTCACGCTCCATAGCGGGCCGGAGGGGCCAGAGACAGAGCTGCGGTGGAAGGTGACCTCCAGAGTGCTGGAGAGTGTGTGTGTGTGTATGTGTGTGTGTGTGTGTGTGGACGGCATTAGAGAAGAGCCAGCTCTGGCCAGCCAGCAAATCAAAAACCCAGAGTTTGCTGATAGCTGATAGCTGACCCGCTGAGGCCGACTCACCTCTCTTCCTATCTCTCTCAGAGAAAACACACACACACACACACGCACACACACACGCACACACACACACACCTTGAGCTGAAAGACTTCTAAAGCACGCCGCAGCACTCTCCACATCTAAGAGCCTCGTCTCAGTCGCTCTGGCAAACTTCAAATCTCACAGCGCCCAGTACAAAAGGGGCCAGGGAGAGCCGTGGCTCCTGAGAGGAAGTAAAACGCTCCTCCTCCTCCTCCGGGGGCCGAGGGCACGTCTACCTGCGTGGGTCCAGGAACCCTGCCAGGGCCTGGGGGCTACGGGGAGGTGAAGACACAAGGCCTCGCCAGCTCTCCCAGCTGTTTCCTGGGCTCCAGAGATCAGAGCCGCTTCATAAAAGCGCTCGAGAGCCGACGGCGAGTCTCCATGACGGATGATCCGCTTTTCCTGCCCTGTCATGACCATCAATCTGTTATCAAAGAACAAACTAGTGGGTCAGTGCCAGTGGTGTTGGAGTGTAAGGTGGAGAGTGAGCTGAGTGTCTCAGATTACAACTGAGTGTCGAACTGAGCATCTGTGTCTTTTTTGAAGGTCCAGGTCTCAGAATGGCTCTGCCAGCATAGTCACACCTCAACTTGGTCCAAGTCTTGAATCAGAACTTGGAAGCTGTTCATGGTTTAAGCTCAAGCTCTAAATAATCTGTGTAGTGGTCACAACACATTAAAGGCCACGTCGATGAAACAGGTTTGGAAGTGCTTGATTTCAGAGTGCCTTGAATGTGATGCCATATTCATGGTTCCTCCTGTTTAGTGGGTCATTTCATACCATTAATGTTTTCTTAGCAGCAGATAAAGATGGGGCAGATTTCAAAGCAGGATGCTTCTCTCTTTTGCACCTCACTGCTTACTTTTTAGCATGTGCGGAGATCCATTAAGTGATAAAATGAGCCTTGAAAGAGTTTGCGGTCTCACCCCGCTGCCTGTGTATATTGGGCGAGCAAAAAGCGGCTATTAAAATGACCTCATTCGCTTCCGAAAGAACCTTCGAAACATCCCGCATTTCTCGGGGCGGCGTGCGCGTGTGTACGGGACGGCGTGGCACCGTTTCGATCTGCAGGGCGAGGGATTATCGTGCCGGATACCCCCGCCCTCCGTCACTGTCGACGTTCAACATGCGCCAGAGGGAGGCAGCTCCGGCTTTATAGCGCAGAGCTGCCGGCCTGTTCGCTCGCCGTCACGGCTTGGCCACGGGTGGGAGACGGGATTACAGCAGTGCCTGACTCTAGCATGGGTGTACCAGAAGTTTGCCTACAGTGGGCTCTGAGTGCTCAGCTGTTTGGCTTTGCCATACCATGTGTGTATGTGTGTGTGTGTGTGTGTGAGAGAGAGTGAGAGAGAGAAAGAGAGCATGAATGAGAAGGAAAAGCAGAGAGATAGAGTTAAAGTGAGAGAGGGAGAAAGAGCATAATACTAAACACACTTGGTGAAAGAGGAATGGTATCCAGACAGTGCTCTTCTGACTCCATGTGCCTAAGGGAGTCTGTATTTGCCTATTTGTTCTTATTTTACGAAGCAAAATCAGGCTAGCTCTTTAGCCAGCAAGCACCCATAACCCCCCAACCCACCCCAGAGAGGAACAGCACCGCTGAGAAGCATCAGAACTGGCGATTCCTCCTTGAGTCGGCTCTTTTAGTCATGAGAAGGCAGCTCCACATTATGCAATTTATAAATTCCGATTTATAGCATTGATGCAAATTTCTCTTCCACTTCTCAAAATCACGACTGACATACACTTCAAATTAAGCTATGAGTGAATGTCATTCAAAATGTTCCGTGAGAGAAACTCCCATTCAGTCAGTTTCTCCACAGAACTCTCACCTATAGCGCGGCCGGTGCAATTCAGACAGTTTCCATTTTCAGCCGCACAGAGGCAATCACAGAGCCAGCAAAATTTTAACGTGCATTAGGTAGAATATGCTAGAAGGCAGGGCTGTTAATTAGCACCCGTCTTTCATAAAATGGCCATTTTCGCTCTGGCTGAAATTCAACATGGAGGTGCCTGCTGATTGAGACGGCCAATGGGACATGACCAGACAGGCCGAAAAGCTGTGACCAAAATCACCATTCACACCATTTACACCATTCACACCATTTACGAGAACATTAAAAATGGAACCCGAAAATACTTTTCTCCAGGGGAAAAGTATTCTCATTCTCATGTCAGTGTCCCCTGGAAAAAAACTAATTTTCCAGGGGACACTGACATGATGCTCTCATGAAGAGATATCAGTAAAACAGGAACAGGGGAAGGTTTATGTAATTAGTGACACTTGGGAGCACAGGGCCAGGATAATGTTTGGATGATAAAATTCAGTGGCCCATGCTACCGAACATTAAAAGGGAGCAGGCAGGTAACAGGGCACCATTCAGAAGTGTCCCAGGTCCATCAGCCACCATCCCACTGTCAACAGCCAAAGAGGAGAAGTGTCCACATATGTCTCTTGCAGCAGACGCAGTGTGGCGCTCCACGCGACGCTGGCTTCTGGTCCAAGATCTCTGCACTGGGCTTGGGAGTCATGCGTTTCACATGCACAGATGTCATTTTGGAATTTAATGAGATGGGGCTCATATTGGTTCTGGGATCCACATCAGTTCGGTTCTTCGGCATTTGACTTTCAGCCCTGGCTTCACCTCTACGCAGGTAGACGCTATTAATTGGCGCTCGTCGCTCTGGGTGATGAATAAATTTCACTGATCTCACTTGATTCACTGCCCTAGTGTTCATATTCAAATACGTTTAACACAAACCCTTCCGGGTCAAATGCAGTTCTCACGGCTCGAGATATTAGTCCTCTGATGAAACCAGCACAACCTCCAGTGATGGTGCCAGTCTGGAACGAGGTCAATGTCACTGGTGAAGGGCAGAACCAGATTCCAAAAAAGCTGGGACGCTAAACAAATTGTGAATAAAAATTGAATGCAATGATGTGGATGTGCCAACATCTAATATTTTATTCAGAATAGAACACAAATCACAGATCAAAAGTTTAAACTGAGAGATTGTATCATTTTAAGAGAAAAATACGCTTCAAAATTTCATGGCGTCAACAAATCTCAAAAAAAGTTGGGACAAGGCCATTTTTACCACTGTGTGGCATCCCCCCTTCTTCTTACACCACTCAACAGACGTCTGGGGACAGAGGAGACCAGTTTCTCAAGTTTAGAAATAGGAATGCTCTCCCCTTCATGTCTAATAAAAGGCCTCTAATTGTTCAATCGTCTTGGGCCTTCTTTGTTGCACTGTCCTCTTTATGATACGCCAAATGTTCTCTATAGGTGAAAGATCTGGACTGCAGGAGCACTGAAAAGCTTCAGCTGGCAACGGCGGATGGCACGGTGGATTGTGTTCACTGGCAATGCTTTCTGGAAGTATTCCTGAGCCCATTCTGTTATTTCCTTGACAGTGGCATTTCTGTTTGAGGTGCAGTGATGTTTAAGGGCCTGGAGATCACGAGCATCCAGTAGAGTTTTACGGCCTTGACCCTTACGCACCCTTTTACGCGATTGTTCCAGATTCTCTGAATCTTTTGATGATGTTATACACGGTTGATGATGATAACTTAAAAGTCTTTGCTATTTTACACTGGCTAACACCCTTTCTGTGCACCAATGGTGGAATTGGTGATCCTCTTACCATCTTGGCTTCAGAGAGACACTGACACACTGAGAATCTCTTTTACTTAATTTACTCAGATTAAAGTTTTGATCTGTCATCTGTGTTCTATTACGAATAAAATATTGACATTTGCCATCTACACATCATTGCATTCAGTTTTTATTCACAATTTGTTTAGTGTCCCAACTTTTTTGGAATCCGGTTTGTAAATAAAACGAGAGAATGTCACTGACTTATCTTATTACAGAACACGTGTGTCCGGGTCAGGCCTTAGTAGCACTAGAAACCATCTTTCTCTCTTTCACTGGCCCTGTGGATATGCGTTACAGATGAGGGGAGATGACATTATTCCGCCTGGGAGATATTGATCCAAACTATCAAAGAAGACGCCACTGTGAAAAGCGCATGTGGTGTAAAAGGGTCCGGTGGACCACTAAACATTCGAAACGAGCTTGCACAGAGTCTGAGCATTAAGTGCTTGTTCAGATCAAGGCGACTGTGCTGACGTGTACTCAGGGCACCTGGTGAATAAGTGAGGGGATCTCTCTAAAATGTCCAACTTGATAAGAAACGTAAATTGACGAGGAGCTAGGCAGACAAGAGAAAACCTCGGTTTCAGCAGAATCCCTGAGTTCTCCATGAGTGCCATTCCGTTGCAAATCCAATGACATCCAACATGATTCTGGGTAAACTTCTAGCCAAACCAAGAATGTAGTAGGAAACCTCCATGTGACCAAAACTTAAAGCCACAACCTCTATACATCCTGCACTGAGGGTTCAGCCCATGTGCCACTATGTGCTGAACTGTCCTGGTTGACAAATACATTACAATCAATCCCTGCTATCAGCTGTGACAGAGGCTGCTGATATAACTATATTTTATTGAACCGTACGGAGGAGCACTTAATCCAGGTCAGTTGAGAGTATCGACCCTCGGTCAATATCTATGCACCACTCATGGGTCTGGAAGAGGACTTATAGATCCCACTCAGTCCAGTGCAGTTTGATGCACTCATGGTCCACAAGTTGTCTCCTGCTTACATTTCTGGTCATTACGATCTTCTTTTTTTCCCTGAATATTTTAAAAATATTTTTTGGTTTTCTCCCACTGTGTGTACACAAGCACTCCAAGGTAAAGAGCGTAGTGACTCTGAGTCAAGAGAATGTGGGAAAGAATCTGGCAGAGAGAGAGAGAGAGAGAGAGAGAGAGAGAGAGAGAGATAGAGAGAGAGAGAGAGAGAGAGAGAGAGAGAGAGAGAGAAAGTAAGAGAGAGAGGAGGGAGAGACTTGGAATAAAAACGTATTGGAATAAAAACAACACATTAGCTAAAACATCCTAAAATGAATAAAAAGCAAATATAAAGATCTTTACTGGATTTATTGGGATGTTGTCACTGCAGTGATCCCATGGTACACTTTGCAAGCCCAGCTACGTCTCACTATATGGGGGAGCTGAAAACTCCCAGGCGCTTGTCTCCGTGTTCTGCTTCTAACACACACAGATGCGTTGGGCTTTGGAGACGCTTCATCAAACTGGGGATCAGTGGCCAGTGGACTAACAGCTTCCCGGGTTATGTTGAGCTGAACTCAAGCCAAACCAAAGCTCAGTTATATTGATTGAGCCATAAACTAGTCCCTCTCTCAACATACCCCATATAAATACACCAAAAGAGGAAAATAGTACAAACACCCATCACAGCTATATGAGCTGGTTGGGCATCCTATTCCAAAAACCATAGGCAGTAATATGTAGTGGTCCACTATAACAGCCTCCACTGGTCTAGAAAGGCTTTCCAGACGGTTTCAGACTGTGGTTGTAAGAATGTGTGCTCATTTGGTTAAAAGAAATGCTTGCGAGGCCAATCACAGAATAGAAGGCATTTCTCACAGTGTTCCAATTCATCTCAAAGTTATTTGAGGTCAGAGATTTGTGGAGGTATTTTGGAAAAAATACCTTCACTGTCCACCAAGGTGCTTGGAAAGAGCAAATACCACAAAAACATAAAAGCAGTAACACCTGAGGACTAGACCTCACTACCTTTCACATTTTTTTTCTACAGGGGTCTCTGCAGCCATTGGAGTTCCACCACACTAAAGTCATCAAACAATGTCTGTGGGCCACACTTTGTCAACAGGAACCCAGGCATTCTGGGAGACGAAATGGTGTTCCCCAAACTGCAACCAAAGTTGGAGGAAATTAATTGTCTAAAACCACCTTCACCCTTCACTGAAACAAAGAGGCTTAGCCCATATCGTGAAAAACAGGCCCAAATCATTATTCCTCCTCCACAAAATTTTACTACTGGCACTGTTGCATTCTGGTAGGTGGAGTTCTCCTGGCACCCACCAAACCCAGATTCATCCATCAGTCTGCCAGATAGTGAAGTATAATTCATCACTCCAGAGAACTCATTTCCACGGCTCCAGAGTCCAGAGGCAGCATGCTTCACGCCGCTCCAAACCCGTGCTTGCCGCCGTGCATAGTGATTTTGTTTGAGGTCATGGAAGCTCTCGGCTCACAGATTTGGTGCCGATGTTGTTTGTAGGTGATGTTTGGAGCACTGAAGTGAGTGATGCAACAGCGATGACTCCATATTTACGCGGTACATCTTTCAGCTCTTGGGGTTCTGTGCGGTTTGCCGCTTCATGGCTGAGCTGTTGCTGCTCATAGACGCTTCCATTTCAAAACTGCACTCACAGTTGATCAGGGCAGATCTAGCAGGGCAGAAACTTCATCTACTGACGTGTGACAAAGGTGGCATCCCGTAACACAGGGATGTCAAAGTCAAATACACAGAGGGCCAAATAACCAAATTTGCTACAAGCCAAGGGCCGGACTGGTTCAATGTTTATTAAAACATATTGAAATGATTGCACATAGCCTATTGAACCAACACCTAATACAGTGTATATTATTTAATGCTTAAATGAATAAAGCAATATTTTCTCATGGATCTGTCAGTAATTTCAAGTGAAAACATTTTTCAACAAGCAAACAGATAAAAACAAACTTCCTTCAAAGAAAACATGTCCTGTACATTAAATGAATAAAGTAATAAAGGTTTGAAAAGTGCTGGAATTTAGGCTAAAGTACTTGAAAATGCTTGAAATTGTAACTACTTCGTTTCACAACAAATATCTGTCTGACTGAACAGTTCTCTTGTATTACGTTAACAAATACGAGCCTCTTTAAATTCCAGGACGAAACATGAGAGAATGTGAAGACGTTAAGATTGGGCGTTTTGAAAATAAACAACCATTAAATAATGTGAATAAAAAGCGAATTATTTCGACTATATGTATAAATATTTAACTTAATTAAGTTTAACTGGTGCGCGAAGTTACAAAATTTGAGAGGTGCACGACCTTGCGAATCGACAGCGTGCGACACCCTTGCGCACGGGCGGAGCCACTGCGATTACGTCATTATCGCCGCGCAGACCCTCGCCGCTTGTGTGCGCTGCAGTGACTTCGCGAGCTACCATTGCATTGTGGGGAATGTAGTGTTTGTGCGTGCAAAACACCAGCGGGCGGCTGTGGCCTGCGGGCCGGTTCTAATAGTAATTAAATATCATCCAGGGGGCCATAGATAATCAATTTGCGGGCCGGATCTGGCCCGCGGGCCTTGACTTTGACATATGTGCCGTAACAGCACCATGGTTAAATCTCTTCATCCCACTGCTAATGTTTGTCCTTGGAGGGAGCAAATACTTGATAGTATTTTGTATTTTATATGTGTGTGTGTGCCATATTTTGTCAATTGTGATTTTTCACCGCAATCGAAATTTGTCCTCTGCTTTTTACCCATCTGTGCAGTTAGAACACACACACACACACACACACACACACACACTAGTGATTACTATGGGGCTGTGGATCACATGTGCCCAGAGCGGTGGGCAGCCCTAGCCCGGCGCCCGGGGAGCAGTTGGGGTTAGGTACCTTGCTCAAGGGCACCTCAGTCATGGCCTCAGGTCTGGGAATCGAACCCATGACCCTCCGGTCACAAGACCAGTTCCCTACCACCAGGCCATGACTGCCCCATATTGGTTAGCAATAGTTGTGGCAGAAACTCAATGATTAAGAAGGGTGCCCACATATTTTGGAACAAATAGTATATGTTCACCTACCTTGGTAATGGGCACAATGGCGAAAATATTACATAAACGTCTTCTGTAATTAGAGACTCTAGTCCATATGTTGGCATTTATAGCACGTGGGTGTGCTTTAATCCTCATCAATGGTCACTTTCTGACTCCAAGACTACTGCTGACTGGATATTATTCAGGTGGTGGCCCATTCTTCGCCATCATGAGGATCCAGTAAAGTGCAATATGCCTCCCTGTTATCTCTTTAATGAGATAATGAGACTTTTTCTACTTGTTTACAAGAGATAATACCCACAGTAATGGCAGCTATTATGGCCCAGCAGAAACAAAAGATGGCTTAGCATAAGGCTGTTAGTGTAAACACTTTCTCCGCCTGGGGAAGCAGAGAGGAGACATCGTTAGGACCTCACGTGCG
>NC_135226.1:18698972-18749972 GCF_052324685.1 Brachyhypopomus gauderio
CTTCAGGAGGTCGCAGTGTGCCAGGTGGGAGCTGATGCCTTAACAATGCTTCATTTCCACCCTAATAGCTCTCTTTCTCACTCTCTCTTTATCTCTCTCTCACTCTCTCTTTATCTCTCTCTCTCACTCTCTTTATCGCTCTCACTCACTCACTCTATCTCTCTCACTGACTTTCTCTTTATCTCTTGCTCTCTCTCTCTCTCTCTGTCACTACCTCTTTATCTTTTTATCTCTAACTCTATCTCTATTGCTCTCTCTTTTCATCTCTCACTCTCTCTTCATTTCTCTCACTCTGTCTCACTTTCTATCTCTCACTCTCTGTCTCTCTGGCTGAGTCCAGGCGGGTCCTCCCTCGACAGGTCACGTGACACACTGCGACTCGGAGACATTCGGGAGGGAAGAGATAATCTCTCAAACCAAACAGAACTGACGGACTATTTTTCCTGCTCTTCATGCTCTAAAGAGCTGAGCTGAGTGTCGCTTGCAGCGGGAAGTGATGTGTGGTTTATGAGAGACTGACTGCTCTGCATGGATAAAATCATATCGACATCCGGCGTGTCAGTCACATCCATGCAAATGGAATCTGAAGGGGGGGGGGGACGACATTGGGAAGAGAGGACAGACCTTCCTCGATCCCCGTCATGTGCTACGGTAGCGGCCTGTGGAGTGGGAGTCTAGTTCAGCACCGAACACACTGGCTGAAAGGTTGAGAACTCAGGAAGGAACCACAAATATGACCGTTTCCATACCTTTTATGTAAAGGCCAGTCAGCCCAAATGATTTTACTATGTGCTGTTCACAGACAACATTAGGGAAATTTTTTTAAATAATAACAGTCAACTTACTGTCACAGTTGGATCACAACATCAATTTGAATAACAGATCGCTTGAATGGTTCTGTCATGGCCAAAGTCTTTTATAATTTAATGATCAGCTCACCTCTCAAGCTGTCATAGGCCTGTTTTTCCCAACGTCTTTTAGTTCAACAGCCACGTCTTGTTGTTGAGTTGGGTTAGCACAATCCTTTATTTGTTATGTTTGCGTATCTCTGTGTTTTATGCATATAGACAATGCTAACACGAATTAGATTCCACGTAGTTCAGCTGCAAAAACCATCCTGCTGGTGATTACAGAGTGAGTGGTCTTGAGGCACAACACTCAAAAGATCTTTCTGTGAATAGTTACAAACCTCATTTGCTTGATTGCACTTCAAGTGTGTGATTTCTGATGCAGTGAGTGGGTCACTAAACAAAACGGATTCATTACAGGACCATTGTAATTAGCTAATTGCAGAGGCAAAACTCACAATAACGATTAATACAGTTCTGACTGTGTCACACTATTGACAGATTAGTCATGTTGTAAATGGAAGGAAAATTACACAGGCTATTATTGGCCATTATTAAAAATTAATAGTGTCTCACCCACGCAGACGTTTCCCGTTTATGCAGAGACACAATAAAAATGAATAAAAAGGGAAGTTTAGAGAAAATAACTGCATGTATTTCGCCACTGGCATTTGCGTTTAATACTAAAGACAATCCCGGCATTCTGACTTCATTATGGCATACGACATACAGAACAGGATGTCAGGGGATACAGAGTGGATCTTAGGATCAAACACTCCGCACTCCAAACCTCCATATGGATCGTTCCAGACCGCTCCGAGTTTAAGCTCCCCCCAAAACCTGTAGGCAACACACTGCAGCAAATCCGGCAGGCGAACACGGGGACAGAGCAAAATGTTTTTTGGGGGAAAAAAACAGGGTTTGATTTGGCCCATTAGAGCAGCTGTCGTATAAACAGACCGGCTCCATTGCACATTCAAAGATCTCTCAGCTCTCTGCTCTCCACTGACTGCATTTGACTTTTAAATGACCGCGGGCCGTGTTTGAAGCTCGTCCTGCAGACCAGAGGGGGGGAACATCCTTTGTTTTTTCTTTCTGTTGCGTTTTCTGTTTACCCCGCAAGAAAGACACAATTCTCCAGTGACCATTTAAATGACAACCTTTATATACCACTGCTTTGAAAGAAGAGCCAAACACAGATGAAACGGACAGAAAAGTTGGTGACAAACTGTGCCACTGCTACAGTGAGATCGTTAACTAATTTTAAGGGTGCATGTTACATGCTTCCTTGCATAATCTCATGCATCACAAATACATGTTGGCATCTTACTACCCACGAGCACTCAGTCCCTGTTCACTTCCCAGGTTGCCTCAGTGGCTTTCCAGTTTGTAACATAGAAGAAAGATTAACCCAGCCCAGAACAGTCCAGCTGACATCTCCCTTCAGGTATGTCGAACGAATGTCGAATTTGTAGATTAGGTTCAGATCCTAATTGGACGTAACTCGCCAATGTATATTTTGTGCTGAATTTCTCCTTTCAGCAAGCATGCTTATTAGAGTGATGTGTGACTGAAAGGGAGAGCACTCCACGTTGACAGCTCAGATGGCGGGCATGGCACAGCCCAAGGCTTCCTCTCCTCCTGCCAATCTGAAACCCTTGGCTCAACTCCCCCCCCCTCCACTGTTTGCATTGATTAAGGTATTTCTGTCTCCTTGACAGAACCGTTCATTCTCCTATTTCTAAATGAATACAGAAAGCTACTGTCTAAAAGAAAGAAGAGAGAGAGAGAGAATCAGAGCGAGATAAAGAGAGAGAGAAGCAGCTACACTATGACCCCCTCACACAAAGAGACACACACACATTACATACACCCACAAACCCACAGAGGATTAGAAAAAAGTGAATGACTATAGGCAAAGCTCTACCCATTGTGTCCGGCGTCAATAATGCACTAGGGAGACTAACACACAGTCTCCTTCAAAGCGGCGGGGTTGACACAGTCACTGTATACAACAGGCCCTGCTCTCCAGCCGGGGTGCCGTGCTCTGTACAAACACACCTCAGGGAAGGACGCCATCGCTGACTCCGTGTGATGTGGGAGAAAAGAAGGGGTAGAGGGTGAAATGAAACAGGGCTTCAGGAGAACTCCTCCTCCACCCAGAACTCCTCCTCTCACTCTCTCTCTCTCTCTCTCTCTCTCTCTCTTTCTCTCTCTCTCCCTCTCCATCTCTCCATGAGGAACCCTGAAACCTTGTTTCAGACTGCAGTCTTTTCACAGCTCGTATATATTAAAGGCTTCTCGGGCTTTCGGTTAAGCTAAAAATGGTGATTATCGACCAGCTGATTTCAGTTCATATGCAGTGTGTAAGCAGTGGGTGACACGGGGAGCAGATGCTAATCTAAAAATTAGCAGATAAGGGACCTTGTCACTTTCATGTGCCTCGTTAATCATTTTCTTAAAATTCTTCCTAAGCCGAGCTATCTTATTCTGCTTATGCCACTCCATTTATTTTCTTTACTCTTGCGATCCTTTCCTTTCACACCATCTCTCTCTTTCTCTTTCTCTCTCTCTCTCTCTCCCTCTCTCCCTCTCTCAATGTCAGGAGCCAACACTCAGAGAGACACAAAGGGGAACTCAGTGAAAGGAAGGCGCCTGAAGAAGTGCTTTGATGTTTATCGAGCTTTTCAAAGGCCATAACTGAAAATGGGCTTATCTTGAACAAACCCTCCGAATTCTGAATAAGCACAGCTGATTAAAAATTTTTAAGTAATTTCACTGGAGGAGTGGTTTTTAGCTAGGCCTAAAAAATCATGGGTTTTTTTTACCGTTTTTGTTAGTCTTTTGAAAACAGGGGGAAAAAAGGTGAGCACAAATGACATTTTTGAACTGATTAATTTATTTTAAAAAATTCGGAGATGAGTCTGGAACAACCAGGGCCAACAACAGAACACACATACACTGCACTGGAACTGGTGGAGAACGCAAGTCAGGCACGAGTCAGGTCTCCTAGCCAATCAGACAGCTGCGCGGGCCTAATGAGGCGGCACTTCCTGCCTTTCATGAGGACGTGAAACCTTCTCGCTTCCACACAGACACCACCAACAATCCAGACGTCACAGCAAAACATGCGCCAGCTGGGATCTGTTGAAAGAAACGTGACACTTAATTCTAGAGAACAAATAATGAAGAGAAAAGGCCACTGCGGTCAGAACCTGCCCCCAGAACACGCGTGTGCGATCCGTGGCCACGCGTGAATGTTTCATCACCGGCGCCGCCGTCGAGATGAGTGGTATTCTGAACGCGTGTGGCGAAGCTGTAGTGGTAGCAACAGAAGAGGAGGATGCGTTTAATCTCAAATTGATTTCCTTTGATTCATGTTCCCCTCACTCAGAGGTCTCCCACTCACACCGCACGCTCTCACACATCGCCTCATAATTAATCTATTTGGATGGCAGAGGGCTGTCCGTGTGTTGCTACTGCACAGATACGTGGGTAGAGAGGGCACTGAGCCACTGAGAGACCAGCGAATCATTCCCACAGAAGAGGCTTCTCACACAGGGCTATCACACACACACACACACACACACACACACACACACACACACACACACACACACACACACACACACACACACACACACACATACGATGCATTAAACATTAACATGCAAAGTAAGTAAGAGTCCAATAACACAGAAATGCAATGACGGCAGAGTCTTGTGTGTGAGTACATTCATTCTTCCCTTCACAGATACAATATAGTGGCCTGCATGAGAATGACTGGTCACATGCACTCAGTTCATAATGCATTATATTATGCCCGTAGTTCAGAAACATAATGCAACATTTCTGTTTAATAATACATGGAATTTATATAGCGCTTTTCAAGAACCCAAAGATGCTTAGATTAAGCGACTGTAGGATGATGAAAGGCCCAGGAAGGCCAGGTTCACGTGTACGCTACAGTAAACACGGCTGTGCGCTCAGGTCTGCAGACAAACACAAGCTTCAAGCTCGTACAAGGAAAATAAAGTAAGATTGTTGTTATTCTTCCCTGCGACTGAGTCTCTCCAACAGGAAACACCCCCCCCCCCCCGCTGTGAAACCCAGATTTTTACACACTGCCACATACACCACGTGTGACATTTACATAGGTATTGCAAATACATAAATAAGGCATATGCTTCGCCCTAAGACGGCAATGTAATCACACAATGCTATAAAGCACTGTATTTACACTCGAAAGCAGTTCTAATGCGCAGGAGCGGTGAGGAAGACCTAGCGTCTCTGGATAAACGACGGCAGAGTGAATCATCTTTCAGCAAGACGCAGGTCTGATGTCTCCACCCTCACCGCAACTGCACATCCGGCATCTTCATTATCCCCAACCCAGCCACATATAATTCAAAGGCTCCTTTCAAGCCTCAAACTGAGAGAAAAGGTGTTCTTTCAGCCTTATTCTGTCACAACTTGAGCAAGTTTCTTGGCGGGAAGGGGGGGGGGATTTGACTTTTTTTTTAAGCGTGTCATGGATAATAAATGCAGCTTGAAGCATCTGCGGAAAAACAAGGTGACGTAACGTCTTCAAATATGGTGAGAGAAGAGGGAGGGATTAAAATGGTCCGGCAAACAAATTGATTGGTTGGCAGCTTTATATGGATGTCATGTGATGACAGATTTAGGGGGGCACGTTTGTGTCAGTGCTTTTCCCCAGGCAAGGTGAAACGTTCTGGTCTTATGGACACAAACGCTCCAAGTGTCATACACAAGTGTTGCCACACTTGTGTGTGTATGTGTGTGTGTGTGTGTGTGTGTGTGTCACTTCTCAGCAATTTTAAGACACTCTCATGCCAGATTTGAAGAGAACCAGAGAACTGCCATGAAGTGGTCTGGCGTGTGTTTGAGTGAGCGCCGAAAGCAACAGCGATTGCGATTGTCCTGACATAGCCTGAGGGCTCCATCCCTCGCAGCCTCGTCCAGCCAATCAAAACCCAGCTGCAAGAACACAGTATTTCTCATAGGGCTTTGTGAACACTTCTGCTTGACGTTCCTTGCGCATTTCGAAAACCCAGGCCATGAAAACTGTGCAACGCCATTGATCCTCTACATATATCTGAGCATGCCGGTCCATCTCACACAGTGTAGGAAGTCTTCTTAAGGAGTCCCTTAGATGTGCTTTCTGTTTCTGTAAAAAGTTTCCTATATGATGATGAGGATGGGGATTCGTGCAAGAGACAAGGAAAAAACTGATAAAACTCAGGATTGGAAGTGGGGAAAAAATGATACGATGTGATTAGTAACTCTCACAGGAGAGGAAGCTGAATCCCACACATCACACACAGGAGCTCATTACGTCCGCGCGCCTCACAGTGCAATGACAGCTCGGAGCTTCCGTGCCCAACGTGTTTATTATTGATCATCTATTGGCCACCGAAGCCTTCACGTCTGGTGGAGAACCCCCCGCAGACATGTTCCGTGCATCTGCACCGTGATTGATGGGATTGGTGAAATGTCACTCCGGCAGCAAAGGAGACCAGAGCCACGTTACCTGCAACTTGTGTCAAAAGTGCACGTCCCAGCAGGCTTCGCTGCCGAGCCCGTGCTCCCTCCAGCCTTCTGCCGCGCCCCGGTGTAAAAGGTCACTCCAGCATCTCCATAATGACCAGAGACAAAGAACAGTCCGGCTGGATCAATGCAAGGACACCTGCTATCAGTGGCTGCTTATCGACCGGTCCTGGCGATTCACTACGGCCCCTCTCCTCTGCTCGCTCAAAGACAGCGAGAAACGCCGAACAGCCATATTGATCTCTTCCCCTCTAACAGTGTCCAAAGGCACCTCAGCATCCCCAAACCTGGCGCCCTGCTCTGTTTAGCCCGGTGTATTAGTGACTCGGTCACCCCTTGTGCCATCGTACGGTCTCTGATGGCCACGGCTGCACCAAAGAACAACCCTGGCAGAGCAGAGCAGAGCAGAGCAGGCTTTTGGGTGAATCGATGAACGAGTGTGGCTTCCCAGACAAAGGCAAGCGCACATCAGTGCAAAGGGACCAGACCTCAATACGTCACACACGGGAGTGGAGCAGACCGCGATCGGCTGATTCACCCGTGAGTAAATATGCGAGAGGAGCAGCCGTGTGGTGTGTGAGGTCATCAGTCCAGTTCCCAGAGAGCACCTGTACTTTCATACTGATAAAGAAGAAGGTTTCTCACGATCACAAAGCATGCATAAAGAGAACAGGTAGTACTGCCTCTAAAGCCATGAGCCTACATGCTATGGTGGAATAGTGATTTAGGAAGACCTAGCCAGGTATTACCTGGACGTGATATACCAGTGATGTGTCGGGTGCTGGGGTAGATGGGACGGGGGCATGTTTCAAATGTAAACTGCATTTTCTTCAGACGAAACCAATATCTACAGAGCCATGACGAAGTTGAATTTGCTGTTGGTTGAGAGTTTTCCCCGAGTTCAAGCGGACCTCAGTGACAGGGGTCCACAGCACAATTTTACTGTGAAATTATACCAGAGCCACACATCCATGAAAAAAGCGTGAACTGGGGGAAACCCATGCAAACAAACCAGAAAAACAAACCGACTGTTACAAAAACTGTGTGACTTATGACTCTCTGAACAGACAGCGAGAAACGTCTCAGACACACATCTTACATAAGGACAGAGGGAACAAGATGGCACATGTTTCTGTATTTATTTAACTGACATGCCTTGGATAAGTTGGTGAGCCTAAATATTCAGACACATGCATGTTACATAACCATCATCTAAAAAGGTTTCCTTATGGCATTTCTGTGTAATGTTTATGCCATTGTGCTAAAGTCATTATTTTTGCTCAAAAACTACTTTACTTTAGAATTATTCTAAGAAAGAGCTTTCACTGATTGTTCTATTAAACTTGGTTGTAAATAAAGTATTGTGTTGCAATAAAAGGACAGTATTGATCAATTCACTGATTAAAAGACAAGCAGTGCTGTTTCTTGTTTGCCCTAGTAAACTCCAAAAGTGAGTAGGTGTCGTTTAATGGGCATTACAACAGAAGACTTTAAAGGTTCCTCTCCTCTCCTGTCAGACCCATGGAGAAAATCCACTCACATACATCCTCTTACCAGAAAGCAACTTTATACTGACTTCCTAAACAATTTTTCTTAAAATAAAGATTTGTATCTTTCTTTTAGTTATAATAATAAGAAAGAAAGAACAAAGACTTTTCGTGGTGATTCAAAAACAAAAAAAAAGTATTTATGCTTAAGCAACAGATTACCTCTTTGTCAGGTTCTACAAACATGGGGCAATTAAGGCTCTCCTCACCCTTAACGAGCTTAACGAGCTTTAATCCACACATGCTTTCATTTCGGCTCATCTCGCTGTGTCTGTGCCAGCAGCATGAAGAGACGCTCTCCTGTTCCACGCGACGCACACGGGCCTTGTGCGCTGGGCCGGGCGCCAGCCGGGCCCAAGCCTGTAATCTAGCTTCCAGTGCTATGCTGGTGATACTCGGGTATCTCAGCCAAACCTGAGGACAAACATCAACTTAATACTTCTGAGGAATGTTCAAAGGACATCAAACACTAGATGCTGAGGAACTTTCGCCTAAACCTGACAAAACAGAAGTGCTTCGGTTAGGCCCACAGGCAGCAAATACAAGTGTAATCACATAATACATCTTCACGGTCTCCTAATCACACCTTCGTTAACAGTTAAAGATCTTGGCATAATTATGGATCATAATCTCTCATTCAAAGTTCATGTAAATAATTTTTCTAGGACAGCATTCCTCCACCTCAGGACCACTGCAAAGATTAGGAACATACTGTCTTCACATGAAGAATATACACTAGTCCATGCGTTCATCACTTTGAGATGTACTCAAATGTACTTAAGTACAAGGTCCAGCTACTTCAAAAAACAGCAGCCAGAGTTCTTACTAGAACTAGAAGGTTTGATCACACTACTCCAATCTTAGCTACATTACACAGGCTGCAAGTAAAATTTTGAATTGACTATGAAATACACTCGTAATGACCTATAAAGCACTGAATAGTCTTGCCGTACAGTACCTTAGCGAACTCCGAATGCATTGAGACTTGCCATGTTTGCTAAGATCAAAAGGTGCAGGCTCTTTATTAGTACCTTGAATACGGAAACATATCGCAGGGGTCAGAGAATTTTCCTATACATCTCCCACACTATTGAATAACCTCCCAGTCAATGTATGAGGATCAGACACAGTCTGAATATTTAAGGCAAGGCTGAAAATCCATTTTGTACAGTCAAGCGTTCTATTAAATACCTTCTTTCTTAGGTGAAGGAGCAGATCTAAAGGTTCATGGGCATTGAGAGTTCTGGTAAACTAGGAAGTCATGATGTCACTTCGAGTTTGTCACTCGAGTTTGTTGACTGAATGCGGCAGAGATGTCCCTCGTGTTTGTGGCTGTGTCCTTTCACTTGTGCTGCTATAGCTACACCTGCCGGAGTTCATCCTAGCACGTTATACTTCCCAGATTTACACACTTTTGTACTTAGACATGCCTAATTCTCTCTTTCTCCTCAGGTACTCCTACACCCGACGTCATGTTGGTACCGACGCCATGTTGCCCTGGAATTCAACTGTGAGCCACCTGTGGTGAACAGGTGTTAGAAAGAGCAGTCCAATAGTCTTCCATAGGAGTAATCTATGGAAATGAGCGTAGATTAGGCCCAGATTAGGAACACTGAATCATTATATGGCTTGACTACCCACACAACTCGGCCATGTTCAGTCTGAAAAGGCAATATGGAGGAATTGTTTGGGTTAACCAGTCACATGGTGAGGGCTGGGGGTTGGGTGCAAGGCACGGGTTAGATAGCTTCAGATGGTCTAGATAGCTTCAGATGGTCTAGGCCTTGGTGATGAAAACTGGGAAGGAGGAACATCTTTGGCAGGGACAGAGCCTGAGCGTGCGAGTTGGAAAGGTTTGGACTAGATAGAGTCAGCCTTAAATCCATACAAATCATAGGCTCTCGATCCCTCTCTCACACACAGTTCCCACAGGAGGTATCCACAGGAGATTATCACAGGTCCTGGGCTGAGGGTCACTCAGTTGGACTCAAAGGTTAATGTTCATATCTGTTGACCTGAGGCCATATGTTCTGGACATTTGGGTGAAGAGAGGGACAGGGCTATTAACTGATGAAGAGATGCTGAAGATTTGGTTGGGGTTGTGTGGTTAACGGGGAACATGGGAATGGTGCTCCCAGACAGGCAGACCAGAGAAGTGAATCCATCTGGTCCTCTTGTTGAACCTAGAATACAGGAGGACCAATGGACTGGGTCAGTCCATCCCACCTATAGTCATGATATATGGGTCATGACTAAAAGAACACGATCACAAATACAAGTGGTACAAAAGAGGTTTCTCCAGTGTCCCTGGACGTTTGTTCAGTAAGGGTGTGCAGAGCTCTGCCATCTGGAAAGGTCTGAAATCAGAGTGGAGACTCCGCTAAACTGAGAGGAACCAATCAAGTAGGTTTGAGGATCTCAGAAGGATGCCCCCTGGGCCGGCTCCGACTACAGATGTCCTAGGTACCACTAGAAGGAGGCCCAGAGGATGACCCAGGACACGCTCGGGGGATTATATCTCTCAGCTGGCCGGGGACCATCTGGGTGTCCAGCAGAAGCACCCGCAATCCCGCCGGATAGAAAAGTCTGGACTTATCTTCTTACCCTGCACCTGCCGAAAACCTCACCAGGCAACACAGAAGATGAGATGAGGACATGAAAAACTCCAAGCTGGTTAGAAATGGTTTAGTAGTGATACGAGTAAAAGGAAATGACTTCAGTATATAGTTCAAGCCGTTCATATATGCTGAATATATTTTGTACATATACATTTTTATGCCATATATGTAAAAAATAGATAGATAGATAGATAGATAGATAGATCGATAGATCGATAGATAGATCGATAGATAGATCGATAGATCGATCTGCAGGTACTGAGTAATTATGATTAGACATCAACAGCATCAGCATCCAGACATTTATGCACAGCAGGTTTGCTCAATATGCTGGAGTTTAGGGGCACTTCGCTACGGAAAGCAGCCTAATCAGCCTCTTCAGGCAATACACAAGAGGAGCCGTTGAATGACATTAGGGTCCAATTTCCGAGAGTCATTATCTTATTACTCTGAGAAGGCAAAACAGCAAAACAAGATCTAATTTCCTCTCCATGGAGGCAGTGCAGCCCTGTCTGTGAGCTGATACAGTGATGGCAAGGTACGAGTCTCAGTGGTTAATATGCCTTCAGTAAAGGCATTCTGTGGAGAATGATAATGCAACTTGTTTTTTTCATTCCCCCGTATGCTAAATTTACCATTTAAGAGGGCACCGCACTGTGGTAACGCCGGGTCCAATAACACCAAACCCAATCAGTCACTGACATACAAGGGCAGGCAGATTCACACTCTGCCGAGATCCTTCTCAAGTATCTACAGCACCACATCATTTATCTGCGTCTCGTCTTTTTCCGAGGTGTTCGGCTCTGTGCACGTTGGCGTGTGCGTATAAATGGGTCCTCCACAACTTCCTCCACGGCGCCAAAACTCCACCGAGACGGGCACGTGCCCCTGCCGGCGTGCTGCCTCGTTTTCCTCGTTAACAGCCCCTGAAAGAGCGCTGTGCAATGTTCTCGGTCACACCCCACTGGAGTCCGCCCTTCACAAACACACATGCTCCAGTAACCAGAATCCTAATGGCACCCGTGTGCCCATCTCGTCTGACCTTTTGCTAATGCCAGCACGGGTTCCCAACTCCACATTAGCATGATGTTCACCTCAAACCAATCAAAGCTTGCCAAACGGCCACCGCAACACAATAGCTAGACTGACACAGCTAATAGGAACATCAGCATTACGCTGCATTTAAATCAACATTTATAATCAAGCACATTAAAGCGCGGGGAGGGGGTGAACAGACCCTTTACAATTGGAAATGCAGAGAAACAACACTGTATCTATATACAACTTTACCAACATCATAACAATAGGCAGTTTGCAAAAAGAACGTTAAGATCAATATAATGATAGTTTAATATATGCGTATATTATATTATAATTTTACTTTTACAAATATTAAATACATTTTAATTGTACCTTTCATCTTGTGAAAGCTGCCAAAGTTCTAACTTTGTATTTTGTAAAATCAGATGTCATAAAGCCTGCAGGTTTTATACCACAAATGTGTTTTTAAAGAATGGCGTACATTTTTACAAAACCTTTGGACATGGACATTGGAGAGGTGTGTCTTAGAGGGTTTCTGCAAAGTGGTAATGTACTGTAATCTTTGGTCACGATATCTAAATGTATCAGACTGTCTGCTGCTAGTGTATGTAATGTCTGAGTCTCTTCAGCTACGTGCACAAAGGCACCTGTTCTTAGTCCAGGTGATGAACACATCAGACCCGTAATCAGACGGCTGGGCTGCTGTATGACACCCCATCACCAGTGTTCACCACAGACCACTAACCAGGCACAAACAGAGAGGGAGAGAGAGAGAGAGAGAGAGAGAGAGAGAGAGAGAGAGAGAGAGAGAGGGACAGAGAGAGACAGGGAGAAAGTGAGAGGGAGAGAGAGAGAGGGAGAGACAAAAGAGCAAGAGAGAGAGGAATGGAGAGAGAGAGGGAGAAAGTGAGAAGGAGAGAGAGGGAGAGAAAAGAGCAAGAGAGAGAGACAAAAGAGCATGAAAGAGAGGAAGAGAGGGAGAAAGAGACAAAAGAGCAAAAGTGAGAGGGAGGGAGAGAGAGAGAGAAAGAGGGAGAGAGTAAGGGAGATATATTCTCCTCCTATGTCTCACTTTCTCATTTGCTTCATTTATTGGCCCTGTAAAAGGTAATGAGTTTATTCAGGGGGGGTTGCCAAAACAGCATTTATGTTTTAATCAGGATTAACAGTGCCATGGTCTCCTGCACTGAGTCTTTATTAATCGTCCTCTCCTACGCTTCATTACCTCCAGCTACTCCCCCCCCCCCCCCCCCCCCCCCCAGCTAGAACGGCGATATGTGTAGATAGCTGGGGGAAGATGGCCCATTGCACGTAAAGCCCATTACGATCAGTGGCTCTCTCCAGGAGGCCCGTCTGGGGGAGTTCACGATGTTTCTCATTTCAGTGTTTGGAAACACATCCCAAAGAGACAATATTAGGGGCCCGAGACAACTTCATCACGCTGCAGTGCTGTGGTGAACGGAGTGAATTAGTGAGTCTTGAACACTACTGATAGGCTGGAGATTAAGTAGACGTGGTTATTGGGAATTAAAGTCACGCACAAGAATTTTGACCCCCTTTATATTTTAATTACAAATGCTAACATTTTACAGCTCATTTTCTGAAGCTTATCCATTCAGAGTTCTGGGTAATTATATTCTACAATTAACAATAATTTGATTTGTTATAATTAACAATAAATTCAATTACAAACTCTCTTACTAGAAAACTTGGTACAGTATATTGTGTATATATAAACTAATAATATGAAATACAAACAATTATTTTTTTTATTTGATGCCTGCAGTATACTCCGGGACTGGGCAAAATAAGAGTGAAAAGTTGATAGAAAATTCAGATTATACTGTTTCAAAACATTACATATCAGGGGAGGGTCTCGTATAAGAGGAGGATACAGAAAATCTTCAAACAATTCACATAGAACATTTTCCAGTGTAAAACTGCAAATAATTTAGGTATTTTCCCAACTACCCTACAGAATATTGGGAAAAGATTTAGGGACTCCAGAGGAATCTGAATCTGTACCGGGCAAAGCCAGAAAGTTCTGCTGAACGACTGCCGAGTCCTTCAACGGCACCGCGTGACAAAGCCATATGTCAGTCTATGGAGCTATTATAGTGTCACCAGAACCTGAACCTGAAATCATTATTACTTGAAAAAACAGTCTGTAAAATCCTTGCAGGTATTCTAGTTAAAATTCAGGTTCAGGTCGAAATTCAGGTTCGGGTCGCAATTCAGGTTCAGGTCGCAATTCAGGTTCGGGTCAAAATTCAGGTTCGGGTCGTAATTCAGGTTCGGGTCGAAATTCAGGTTCGGGTCGTAATTCAGGTTCGGGTCGAAATTCAGGTTCGGGTCGAAATTCAGGTTCAGGTTGAAATGCGGTTCATCCGGGATACGTAGGATGAGCAAACAAACTCAGAGCTAATCGAACTGCATCTGGCCAATCACAAAACATATCAGAGGTCATTGGGAGGCACGTCTTTCTGCTAAATTTCCTGTAAGAGTGCGGTCCCTGTTTGGCGTGTAAGTAGCATGTAAGCAGCACGAAAGTGACCACTGTGCCACCCAGAAATGGCACCTGCCACATAATTGTGGCACTTATTGTGGCCAGTGCTGCGTGACTGTGGTCTCCGTTGTCCAGAAACGCAGACTGCCTCTGCTGACAGACATCTAAAGACTCTTGGGTGACTCTGCGTATCGGCCACTCGCTTAAAATCATCCCGACGAGCTCCGAATCGCCATTTGTTGAAATGAAGATGGTTCATAACTTTTGTTTAAAAATTATGTTGAGTGAAATACTAGCCGACATCCAGCTAGACAGCTCTATATTACTAGTTCAGAATACTGTTTAGCGATAACGTCGAATTAAGATTATAGGAGGGTACGTGAATCTACAGTGGTAGACCGTTAACGACAGCACTAAATTTAAAGGGTTTATTATTATAGATGTATGGTTATCAGTGGATGTTCCTACACGCCATCAGCGTCATTTAAACCTCTGCGGGCGAATGGCATCGCATTTAGTATTTGTGCAATTTGTAGTATATTTCGCTTTGTATTGGTTTCTATTGTTTGTCTAGATTACGTCTGTTACGACCCCACGATGTCATGGGTCTAGGTTTGGGGTGTGGGGTAGTAGCATGTGCGTAGTGGACAAGATGAAATTAAAGAAGAACGCGAAAACCAGACGGATACGTAAGAAAACTCTTTACTGCAGAGTGGTAATGGGTAGAAGAGCCTTTTCTACGCAGCAAGAAATAGTCCAAATGCTCCATAGTGGTGCACCTCTCGAATTTTGTAACTTCGCGCGCGCGCCGCGCTTCAGCGCGATGGACAAAAAAGTCATGTTTGCCGGGTTCATACACCTTTACAAGGTGGAATTAAAGCACTTGTACGTCACTTTCAAGGTCCATTTCAATATTTCCCAGCACGTTAAACTTAATTAAGTTAAATATTTATACATATACTCGAAATGAATCGAAATAATTAGCTTTTTTATCACATTATTTAATTGTTGTTTATTTTCAAACCGCCCAATCTTAACGTCTTCACGTTCTCATGTTTCGTCCTGGAATTACGAGAGGTTCGTATTTGTTAATGTATCGTTTCGGACAACACTGCAAAGCCATATTTACGTTTGATGCCTGATGTGTATATATACGGTCTCTGGTCAGGTAAAAATGTTCTTTCACCGGTTTTGCAGGGGTTTTTTATTCTCCACTGCCACCTATCGCCACCTATCGTTTCGGAGAACACTGCAGCGACGCTCGCGACGTTCGCGCAGGGTCGCGCGAGGTGGACGGAGCCGCGTGCTACGGTCGCTCGCGAAAGTATAAACCAGGCTTAAGGTCAGCGCGGCGAAAATAACGTAATCGCAGTGGCTCAGTTCGTGCGTGAGCGTCTCGCGCGCTGTCGATTCGCGAGGTCGTGCATCTCTCGAATTTTGTACTTTGCGCGCGCCGCGCCTCAGCGCAATGAACAGTCATGTTTGCAGGGTTCATACATCTTTATAAGGTGGAATTAAAGCACTTGTACGTCACTTTCAAGGTCCATTTCAATATTTCCCAGCACGTTAAACTTAATTAAGTTAAATATTTATACATATACTCGAAATGAATCGAAATAATTAGCTTTTTTATCACATTATTTAATTGTTGTTTATTTTCAAACCGCCCAATCTTAACGTCTTCACGTTCTCATGTTTCGTCCTGGAATTACGAGAGGTTCGTATTTGTTAATGTATCGTTTCGGACAACACTGCAAAGCCATATTTACGTTTGATGCCTGATGTGTATATATACGGTCTCTGGTCAGGTAAAAATGTTCTTTCACCGGTTTTGCAGGGGTTTTTTATTCTCCACTGCCACCTATCGCCACCTATCGTTTCGGAGAACACTGCAGCGACGTTCGCGAAAGTATAAACGCCTACACTGTTCGCGCAGGGTCGCGCGAGGTGGACGGAGCCGCGTGCTACGGTCGCTCGCGAAAGTATAAACCAGGCTTACGGTCAGCGCGGCGAAAATAACGTAATCGCAGTGGCTCAGCTCGTGCGCGAGCGTCTCGCGCGCTGTCGATTCGCGAGGTCGTGCATCTCTCGAATTTTGTACTTTGCGCGCGCCGCGCCTCAGCGCAATGAACAGTCATGTTTGCAGGGTTCATACATCTTTATAAGGTGGAATTAAAGCACTTGTACGTCACTTTCAAGGTCCATTTCAATATTTCCCAGCACGTTAAACTTAACACCAGAAGTCCCTGAAATTTCAACCACCCCCCTGAAGTCCCTAAAGAGAGTCCAAAGAACCTTAGTCCAAACTGACACCTCTGGTGGCTCCAATTAACATCCATTCATTTGCAAAAGTGTCCACTGCCTGAGGAATCAGCAGGGGGGAGAAGAGCTGAACTTGCCTCCAGTGTTATGTAAATGAGGTGTGTGTCAGGTATGGGTGGTTGCTGCTGAAAGCTTGCACCTCCTTGGCTGCCATATGAGACTGTGCAAGATCTCTTGCAAGAAGTCTCCTCATCTACAGAACCATATGTTTGAGATTTGATTTGTGAAAGGTTGAAATAATGTGAAATTGACAAACATAATATTTGAATTATAATGGCATATAAGTGGCATATTGATTAGTCAAAATGGCTCTGATATTTTTAACCTTATTTTAAGTAGTTTTGTCTTTTGAAAAACTGCTAATAGGTATAAATGTTTTTACATAAATGTATACAAAAAACCCTCAGCTACTTAAAATAGAATAATATTATTGAGCAATTTTAACTTATCAAGATCAAGATTTTGCAGTGTGTCTCTTCCAAATACAGCCATAACCAGCAAACAAAAATAGGAAATTTAGGAAATCTTACCAAAAGAGATTTCACTACTACAGATTTTCACTACTCTCTGAAAACTAACAATGTGTTGTGTGTGACGTTTGTGACCCTAGGCTTGAAAATTGCTTCATATGGGCTTTTCAAACTTTTTTTTTGGCCCACCTCCAACCTTTCACCTTTGGAGGACAACTTTGTTTTCATGTAAGGATCAAAAGAAAACAATTCTGTATAATACAGTACAATAGTGATAAAAACAATTGGGGTTAGGTGAACCATACAGGACAGGAGAGAAAAGAAGGGGAGAGAAAGTAAAAAGGGAAAAGACAGAAGAGCAGAAAAAACAGCTCAAATGACCACTGCAATGATTCACCAACTGCTGCTACTAAATGAAGAGCAGAAAGTAAGACATACAGCACAAATGACTGATGTATGTGTGTGTGAGTGTGTGTGTTTATGTAAGTGCAACATAGGATAAATGTACATAATGTACTTATTAGCAAGGCCCCAGAGGCCAGAGGCAGGCAGAGAAAGACCAGGGAACCCCACCCGCCCACGGCCCCTCCAGGATAATGTCCAAAGCCTGCTGTGTACTGGAAACCTTTGCTATCCTTGCTTCTCAGTCAACAGAGTAAGTGAAATGTGTGGTGACATGGATTTTCATCCACATGTAGGTGGCTACAGTCATCTTTCTCTTTATTATAAAACTGACAGACATTATTTGAACTATAATTCCAAAACATATCAAGTCTACCTCCTTTGTACTAATTTTGGATTTTTTTCTCACTGCAAAAGGTGACATGATTATTGGTCAAAATAGCTAAAGTTCAGATTTCTCTGAAAGGGTATTTTCTTCTCCGTCTGAGTCAATGGATCAACATAGCTCACACTATCACCCATCCCCCCGTCTACCTAGAAATGGCTGCATGACAAAGGATGGCCTCATGGGATGCAAAATACCTCAGCACTGGCTTTGGCAGGCTCAGGTAGAAATGTAGTAATGTTAGTAATGTTTTTCTTCTAAAAAAGATAAGTGGGTTCAAAATAACAATTTTTGAAAAAAATGACCAAATTAATTGTGATGATCCACCTCAAAAAAGGTCATGCAAAAGTCTGTAAGCTGGTCCTGAGTGTGTCTGCCCATCCCCCAGCTGCATTGTTGTGCAGGGGACATGCATAAGGTGAGAGAGGCAGTCAGAGGGCCTGGCTGAGAGCAGCAGCTACAGAGGACATGATGTAAGTTTAGAAATATATACAATAAAGTTGAAATGTTCTCAACAGAGCACTCACATACAATTATCCATTCAGTCCGCCACTCCCTCATTTGGGGAGAAAGCTACACTATTGTGGCTATTCCCCACTTTAGACAATTTAGACAATTTTTAATCATGGAGGGGTCTGAAATCTTAGGTGCATGTCCTCACTGTATTGGAGTATTTTATTGTCTGAGTGAAAGAGAAACAAAATGGGGTCACTAAAGTGGGAATAGCCACAATACTGTAGCTTTCTCCCCAAACGAGGGACTGGCAGACTGGGTAGATAGTTGTATGTGAATGCTCTGATGAGAACACTCATGAACAATTGTGCAAATGTGAGATGTGTCGACTGCTACAGATACACGTGTGGCAAATGTACCAGGGAGATACCCTGGCAGTGCCAGGCATGTTCTGACAGACTGCTGAGTGACTGCTGAAGTGTTAGTCACACAAGAAGGACATGCCACTCACACACACACACACACAGCCCTGCACTGCAGCCTATTGTAAATATGTGTGGAATTGTTTTATTCCTTGTATTTTTTGTATAATTTTATGGCAATAATAAAAAGCATGGAACATAAAAAAGCAAGGAAACATAACAGTTGTTCTTTTGTATGTTTCTCATGCTGAAATTTCAGTCCTCCTGACTTAGACACAAATGCTTCTGGTCATTGCTCACATGTACCTGGCTATAAAATTTCTAATTTTCTATTTAAAATATAAAAAAATTAAATTATTGTTTGTGCTTTGTTGCTCAGATAAAACTAAACTAAATACAATATATAACCTTTATATTATAAAATACAATAAACTAAATAGAACTAACTAGAAACTAAATGGCTAAACTCAATGGAAAACAACAATTAGTTGTGAGCTTGAAGCATGCCCCCTCCTGCGGTGCGCCAGTAATGGCCTTATTTACAGGACAAAAGTGCCTGCTTACAGCTGATAATAGGGTGTTAGCTAAAATCCTTCAGTTCTCTCGACCCTTCTCTGGGTTCCGATGGTAGAAGTGTTGAAAGACCCTTCTCTGGGACTTCTAGTGTTAATTAAGTTAAATATTTATATATATACTCGAAATGAATCGAAATAATTCGCTTTTTTCTCACATTATTTAATTGTTGTTTATTTTCAAACCGCCCAATCTTAACGTCTTCACGTTCTCATGTTTCGTCCTGGAATTACGAGAGGTTCGTATTTGTTAATGTATCGTTTCGGACAACACTGCAAAGCCATATTTACGTTTGATGCCTGATGTGTATATATACGGTCTCTGGTCAGGTAAAAATGTTCTTTCACCGGTTTTGCAGGGGTTTTTTATTCTCCACTGCCACCTATCGCCACCTATCGTTTCGGAGAACACTGCAGCGACGCTCGCGACGTTCGCGAAAGTATAAACGCCTACACCGTTCGCGCAGGGTCGCGCGAGGTGGACGGAGTCGCGTGCTACGGTCGCTCGCGAAAGTATAAACCAGGCTTAAGGTCAGCGCGGCGAAAATAACGTAATCGCAGTGGCTCAGCTCGTGCGCGAGCGTCTCGCGCGCTGTCGATTCGCGAGGTCGTGCATCTCTCGAATTTTGTACTTTGCGCGCGCCGCGCCTCAGCGCAATGAACAGTCATGTTTGCAGGGTTCATACATCTTTATAAGGTGGAATTAAATCACTTGTACGTCACTTTCAAGGTTCATTTCAATATTTCCCAGCACGTTAAACGTAATTAAGTTAAATATTTATACATATATTCGAAATGATTCGAAATAATTCGCTTTTTATTCACATTATTTAATGGTTGTTTATTTTCAAAACGCCCAATATTAACGTCTTCACGTTCTCTCATGTTTCGTCCTGGAATTACAAGATACAAGAGAACTGTTCAGTCAGATAGTTATTTGTTGTGAAACGAAGTAGTTACAATTTCAAGCATTTTCAAGTACTTTAGCTTAAATTCCAGCACTTTTCAAACCTTTACTTTATTCATGTTTGCTTGTTGAAAAATATTTTCACTTGAAAATAAGAAAATATTGCTTTATTCATTTAAGCATTAAATAATATACACTGTGTTAGGTCTTGGTTCAATAGGCTATGTGCAATCATTTTAATATGTTTTAATAAACATTGAACCAGTCCGGCCCTCGGCTTGTAGCAAATTTGTTTTTTTGGCCCTCGGTGTATTTGACTTTGACATCCCTGGTCTAGACGGTGTGGAAGAGCTGCAGAAGCCAACACCTGTGACAGTATGTGTGGAGACACCAGCGACACGGGGCATATTCAGGAATTTCAGAAAGGAATCAGGGCTCATCTCTTCCCAGGAAGTTCATGGTTATTTCATGGTTCCTTCAGGAAGGCTTCATTCCGCACACGCTACAAGTGCAACGTTGTGTGGTCAGTGCATGTGCAGGGACGGCTTGCTTGCAGTCCAGATTTGTCCCAACATCTTTGAACGATTTTCATTCGTTTGTCCATGCTGTCCATCAGCACCTAGGGATTATTACGTCACCTGGAGGGTTATGATGTCATTACGCTGTTGCATATTTAAGCCCATTTAGTTTGCATGTCCACTTGTCGACCACTGATGTCACATGGGCTTCCTTAGATTGTGCACTTTTATGTTAAATTATCATTACGTTTATCGTTGTTTGTTAAACGTTTGTTATCGTTCCTTTCGTTGAACGTTTGTGATCATTACGTTCGTTAAACGTCTGTTGTACACCTGCTTCCCTTTCTTTTGTTACGTCTGCACGTTCTTTGCAGTCACAAAATTTCATTAAGAAATTCCGTATTCTTGTTTTTGCTGTAATTTACAAACGGTTTCCGGGTATTGGGGTTTGTTATGATGTCTGTCAACAGCCTTTAACGTCCTTTTTTTCAGATGATCGTTTTACACGTTTTCATCATAGTTAAATAAAAAACCATTAGCAGCTGTCTCCACCTGACTACTGAACTGTCAGAGTTCACCATAATCATTTTCTGACATTCCTAGTGGGTTACAATTAACAGCTGACCTGCAAACAGTTGGAGGCTGACTGAAGTCGCACGTGGGTGGGCGCATGCATTTGTTTAGAAATGTGAAATGAAGCCATAGTGACAGTAATGGCCAAAAAAAACAAAAAACAAAACAAGAACCAACAAAAAAAACCTCAAAGAGGCCGTGCTCTGCCTGCTTGTTGACCTGTTCCTGGTCCTCTCTCTCTCCCTCTATAGGCAGCAAGTCTTTATCTACAGGGCTCGCGTTTAAAAAAATGATGGTCGTCTATCTCAAAGGTTCATCCCTTATGACATTGTATGCCCGAGTGTCTTTGCGCTGATAGACGCTCCAGCGCGGCCTACAAACGCCGCTGAAACGGAGCCAGCAGATGGAACCCGTCCACGCTGGTAGTCACGCGGCCGTCTGTCAAAGCTTCTCCACATCACGCTTCACAAAGCCCTCTCGCGCGCTCTCCACGTGGCGGTGCGACCGCAGAACCGGAGGAGCGCAGATGCGCGAGATCAGAACGAGCATTTGAATAGGAAATTACCGCGAGCGTTATTTGAAGCTCCTGTTTTGGTTTGTTGTAATGGCGGTCACATCGCTTACACTTGTCATATCTGGCTCCATCTTTTCAGGTCTTTGAGGAGTGCATTTATAGAAGATAAATGTTTAAGGGCATCTCAGCAGCTGAGGGGCATTCCAAGAGGGCGGTTTTTACCTAAGTGCATTATCTGTGAAATATGATATTAAGTTTTACTCCAATAATCCAGTAATTTCTAAGAATTGTTCTAATACTGATCTGCCTGTTTAAGAAATTCAGGTAGGATCATTTTAATGATCTGAACAAAAACCAGACAATCATATTCAAGATAAAGATCACTTGACACACATGACATTTAGTCATGTATTTAGTTTTTTGGATTGAGTCAATGAAAAAAATTTCGTGTGATTGATTATTTCAATTTTATTACATTGAGCCAATGCTTTATTTTTTTCAGTGTAAGTAGCATTCAAAAAAGATTAATGGTCAACATTTTTCAACAATAATGTTGCTCGACTGGGATTAGATGCCCAATATGAAAGGCACATTATAAATAACGTATTACTAAACATGCCAAGTACACATTGCCCACACTAGTACACAACCATCAGCCTGAATTGTTGATATACATCAGGTTCATGCTGTTTTTCAAAGCCCCGACCCTGCCATTTGCATATAAAAATGTTTTAATTAACCTTTATTTAACCAGGAAATATTTCATTGAGATAAAAGACCTATATTTCAAGGTAGTCCTGGCCAACAGAACCCAGCAGAACCCAAGATTGAATGGACCCGGCTATCTTTACTTGTCCAGGTTTGGTGAGCTGCTGCCCATTGTAGCATTAGATTGTGGGTTTGGGCTGATAGGACAGGAACTCAGTGTATTTTACTGCTGCTGTGGATTTGATTTGTACATTCTGAGATGCTTTCCTGCTCACCAGGGTTGGGAAGAGTGGTTATTTGAGTTTCCCATAGCCTTCTTGAGAAATGAAACCAGTTTGGACATTTTCCCCTGACCACTCTCATCATCAAGGCAGTACCACCTGCAGAACTACTGTTCACTAACAGGTTTCTTGTTTTTTTTTATATTTTTTTGTCTTTTTCATATCCTGTGTAAACTCTAGAGATTGCTACGCATGAGAATCCCAGGAGATTAGCGGTTTCCGAAATATGCCAGACCGTCTGGCACCAACAACCATGCAATAGTCAGAGTCATTCAGATCACATTTTTCCCCATTATGATGTTTTAATGTGAACAATAAAGCACTTGACCTATGCCAGCATTTTGTTATGCATTGCACAGCTGTCACGATTGGCCGGTTATTTGTATGAATGAGCAGGTGTACAGGTGATCATTAAAAAGTAGCTGTTGTATGTGAGGGTATGAGAATTAGTATGAAATAAACTGGCAACAATAGGACTTTACTGCATATGCTTTCTCTTTAAAAAGGCCAATAGAATTTATAATATATAAGCTCAATTATTTAATTGCATAATACTATACCATTTTAATTACATTAGCATTTTTATGCTAATACACTATTAGTAAAATCATAATACCAAAAAGAACAGCTGCTGAAACACAGACACGGGTTTACCATTCTGCAGAATCAGGTATGATTTTCCCGTGGTGTGAGGAGTGAGAGGGCTTTATGTCTTACACACGTGATTGCTAAGTTTGATATGTTTTCACTTTCTAAGTATCAGATATTGATTTCTTCAAAAAAACATCAATACCTTTACATATTGACCAATTCTCAACATGAAATGTGAATATTGGAAGCAGTGGTAATTCAGGATCGATCCACTTATTCTTAATTTGTTTAGCCATGAAGAACAAGCTGCCAAGGTGGTTTAGATGGTTGAGTGTCCATCCTGATATTTGTAAGCCTATGGTAAACCCCAAGTTACCTTGCTAAGAACATTCAAGAACATTGCTTCAGGAATGCAAAACCCTTTAAACATTCGTGGTTAAAACGGTGCACAAAGAATATCACAGGGTGACCTTATTCCTTTCCAACCTATTTGTCAAGTTTTTTATTTAAATGTCATCCAAAATAAAAACTGGAATAGAAATAGAATGGAATAGAAATGTGTGTGTTATCTTTAGTCTTTATCTTTTAGTCCCCTTGAAAAAAGGGGGCATGAAACAGCTCTCGGGCAGGCTGACAGTGACGGTGCAGTTTAAGAGATGAGCCCAGTGACCTTTGAACTAATGGAAAGTGACTCCAAAACATAAAAACTGTAAACAAAAGTGGGGAAAAAAGGTAAAAAAAAAACAAAAACAAAGAAAAACTAAATGTTATCCCACTGCACTTTGTGTATATATATATATATATATATATATATATATATATATATATATATATATTGTTCTTATTTGTTTGTATTTTTGTTGATGTTTTTGCCAGCAACGTGCTCTCATTTCCCATGTGGAGGTTTAATCAGCGTAGTGTGAAGATGGGAGATCTCTCCATAGAGACAACCCACATCAGCACCAACACACGACAGTCCAAGAACAAAGACAACAGCCTCTCTGAAAAAAAACTGCTGATTTGAACACGGTGCAAACATTTCCCACAATTCTGAAACATTCGTATAGATTGATAATTTATTGCTATTGTATGTATATAATAAAAAACAAAAACGTATTACTATTATTATACAAATGATTATATGCAAAATTACTTGTTAATATTCATTTCAGGGTATTTGAAATGAATTTAGTGTTTATACAAAGGCCATAGAAGCAGCAGAAGGTTGATGGAGACATTTCACTTAAATAAAGGCTGCAGTCCCCAGTCTCCAACATCTATGGTGTCAGTGGGGGGTGGAGGCTACATCTGTGGAGTAAAAGGTGTTTCTCCATCTACTGGTGCAGGTTTTAATGGCGCTGTATCTCTTCCCCGATGGCAAGCAGACAGACAGACAGACAGACAGACAGACAGGTTGTGTTAAATACCTACTGATGCTGCTGTGTACATGGTTAGCATGCACAGTGTCGAGATTTGGGAGATCAATTTCCATGATCTTCTGTGCTGTTTTTACCACATATACCAAGTCTCTTCGGTTCTATGTGGTGTAGACAATGAATGGTGCAGTGGCACAGGACGCCCTCTGTGGTCCTCCGGTAGACGTTTATTAGACGCTGAGGGGGATATTAGCCTGTTTAAGCTAAAGAAGCTTATATTGAACTTTCGTCACCAGGTGGCAAGTGTAAAGAGTGCACCCATGTAAAGAGATATCGTATGTTACGCAAACTCTCGGGAATTTGGTGTCATTGACACTCTGTGTTCATGTGAAGAGGAGGATAAAGGGCCCTTAGTGGTGTTCAGGACCACATTGTCATTAGTACCCCACTCCAGATGCTGAGTGTTAGATATACGGCCCACTTCAGTGGTGTCACCATAAATTACCTTTTGAGGTCTTTGGCTATGGAATCCATAATCCATAGAATGACGTTCCTAGGTCCAGGTATTTGAGCGTGAGTATAGATTTATATGGGATTATTGTATGAAATGCAAAATTTTAACCATTATATCTGAACACTCAAGGTTGGATAAGGCACTGTAGATAAGATTACATCATCCATAGATGTGCTTGCTAGGTAAGCAAACTGGTGGCTATCTATATCCTTTAGAATGACAGCTAAGGTAGCAGGCAGCATGGATCTCTCAAAACACTTCATAACAACCGAATGCGACTGGGCGGTAGACGTTCAGACATTTTACTGCTGAATTTCTCGGGCACAGGCACAGTGGTGGTAGATTTAAGACAAGCAGGGACTGTGCCTGAAGACGCGGGTGAACACCCTCGCCAGTTAATTGGGACATGACTTCAGTATTCAGCCCGGAAACCTTGCCTACTCTTACCATTCCAGCAATGTCGACTTCCATAAGAGTGGATCTCACCTGGTACTGAGATGAGAGCTCACTCTCTGGGCAATGTCATGTGAGCCCTGTCTCTATTTTTATCATCAAAGTGTGAGAAGAATTGGTTCAGCATGTCAGAGAGTGCAGTGTGTGGAACACCAATCTGTGGAGTGTTGCTGTTGTAGTCCGTTGTAGCTATAACGTCTCTCCACAGGCTGTGGGGGGTTATTGCTTTCGAACTGCACTCCTATACACTGTTTGTATGTTTGCTTAGCTCCAGTTCATTTCTGCACACCCCCACGTCACCTGTCCTAAAGGCAGCATCCTATAGCTTGAGCATGATGATAGTATCTGTAGTGCAGGCTACTGTCTGTAATGATGATCACATAACTGCCCGTATTGGGTGGTCCTCAGTCTTATTTTGTTGACGAGTGACTGGGGGTTGGTGAGGAAGACTCGGCAGGACTGGTTTGGAAGGGTCTCTTCATCGTGGGCCCATTCTCATGCCAAACGTGTGGCTGTCTGTCTTTGTGCCGTCTCTGTTGCCTTTTTGGTGGGATGACTGTATTAGCGCTGAGCTCCACAGAATGCAGGATCTATAAAGGTGAAGTTTTCGGGGAGGCAATTCTGCCACCAGTTATTGTTATTAAGCCGTCCTCATCCTCAGTTTAGAAGTGCACTGATTGCTTGCAATTTCCCCAAACCTATCAACATAAAACCTCCAAAATGCTGCTGTTAAGAGAGCACCATGCCACTGCGTCTGCACGTCTCCATGTTTGTCACGTACGGACCTTGAGTCAGGACTCAGGAATGAGAGCTAAATGAGAATCAACAGGAGAGGTGGGTGAAGAGAACGGCCTTGTAGACTGTCTGGCTTAGTCATTTCTGTTTACAACATAAGAAAATAAACATTGCTTTATGTTTTTGACCACTAGTCCATGCCCCAACTCATCTTTGGGTTTCATAGCTGTGTGATTTGTCTATAAGCAGTGCAAATATTCAGCACAGTGACATCATTACAGTTATTCCCTGTGTCAAATACGGGTCCACAGAGTTCACCGGACATGTACCTAAAAATTTCCACATGCCAGCATGGGTGCTCTAAGTTCTAATTCACTTCAGTCGTGCTAATCAGCAGAACCTTGACACATTTTGGCCTTGTCACCACAGTTATCTCCTACGGTCTAATGGGGTTTTAAAAGGGAGCCTTTTACTGACCTCGGAGAAAAAGTGCTGAAGCCGTTTGACGTAAAGCTCTGTGAAAACAATTTACTGGTGCCGAGATAGAGAGACCGCATCATCGCCACATATTTACATATTTACATTTACAGACCACGGCGCACGGGCTTGACGCAACCTTCAGAAAATAGCTTCTCATTCTGCGAATTGTGGTCGCCTCGCGCAGCCCGAATTGCACCGAAACCTCCAGATTGCAGAAGTGTCCCATACAAATGTTTTACAGCGCTGCAATCTGCGTGGAGGCACCAATGAGGTTGCACACGAGTGGGTGGAAAAACAAGGCATTAATAAGCTGCTTGGAATAATGGTGCAACTGCCTTAGCACAGGACGCCAGAGAGATGTCAAGCTGTCGCACCGAGGCAGACGTGAGGGGAGCTGTCTGGATAAATAAAACCATCTAGACAAGATAAAAGCCATAAACAAAAGTGCATCCTCAAGCCCCTTTGCACATTTCTTGAGATCTTATAACAATTTTGACAGCAGCAGCCAACAAAACCCTGTACATGCATTAGGCCTCTTTGGTGCCAAATGAACCTTCCCATGTGCACAGAAATACACAAACCGCTAAGAATATTTGGTTTACGGATTGTCTGCTGTCAGTTCCACTGCATAACATAAAGATTAATTGTGTTAATGAACAGTAGGTTTGCTTCCAGACTTCAATTCTTTCGCCACTGTCAGCACAAAGAATGAGCACAGCCGTAGACTGTAGTAAAGATCTATACCTAGAACATAGACTGCGGTAAAGACCTATACCTAGAACATAGACTGTAGCAAAGACCCATGCCTAGAACAGATTGCAGTAAAGACCTATACCTAGAACACAAACTGTAGTAAAGACCTATACCTAGAACATAGACTGTACAGTAAGACTATACATGAGCTCGCTAAGTGGCCTTGACATATAGCTGTTCAAACACATTTTCCAGGTTAATCAACTGTGTTTACTTCACCTCTTTCAACTTTTGAACCTTCCCTGTTTCAGGGTAGAAAAACATCACAGGCACAGGGCTAATTGGTTTAATTAAAGTGTCAATGTAAATTGAATTACTCTTTGCAACTTAAAATACAAACATGGCCAAATCAGTAGAGGGTAATCAGTTTTGCTTTGATGCTAGTTACAAGGTTACAAAAGTAAAAAGTTACAAAAATATGCCGAAAAGCATAACTGAGCAAGTCTGAGCAAGGCACTTTTGGATGGTGATGGACAGAACCAATCGGTTCCACTCAACTCAACAGTGAAATGATTTGGGATTTGGACCAGGATCTCATCGAACTGGCGAGAATTTAGGGATACTTCTTTCCCTTCACTGAGGGCTGATTCAGCACAGCAGCTTACAGTAGAGTTGAGTCAGAGGAGATGGGAGTCAAACGCCAGCGAGAGTCTCCGTAAACCGTCCCACTCTGTCAGCGCGAGTTTAAACTTACCCATCATTCCTCAACACGGTGACACTCTGGATTTGCAGAGTCCCATCGCCCACAAGCAGGCTTGACTGCCGGAATATTCCACTGGACAACCACAGAGAAAGAGGCACAAACTTACAAACAGCGAGAGAATTGCTCAAAGTCAATCATTTGCACTCAGGAACACAGACCACTCCAAAGATCTGCTCTCAGAAGATAAACCACGGGCCCTTAATTCAAGCTCGACAGCCTGAAGTCCTATTTAAAAGAGAAATACAGAGGAGAAGACCCAACTTATGGGGGGCCAAACATGGGCTTCAAGTTCCTCACAAGATCACGCATCCTCACCTCCGTGTGGAATCATTCCACAGCCTGTTGCTGCTGCTCTGTCTAAAAAACACAATCACGCTGTCAACCAGTCCTGCGGCAACTCAAAATCACTCAAAATCCCACACTGCGTCTGAAGTGAGAACGAAGAGATGTAGGATTGTGACACGATTGCACGGCAGACCCGCTACCACTAACTGTCAAGTGGATTCAAACAAAGCCTTAATCCATGCAGTGCCTCGGTCTATATACACACAGCAAATCATGTAGTGAGGTGGTAAACACTACAGCTCACAGGAGAGCAGCCGCAGACCTCAAACTCTGGAATATGCAAAGAATAAAAGGTACAGGAAGACTTCAGAAAACACTGTAGAATGCAGAGGAGCAGGTCTTCCACAAATGAATGGGGAAAAATTCAATCTCAGGCTTTTTTTTTTTCATCTTGTTCCTTCTCCTATGTGCTCCATTGTATGATAGCATGAGGGCCATTAATTTCCCAGAAAGAAGGCGAGTGTATATGTGCGTGGGGGTGGGAGAAGGAGGGGGGGGGGGGGGGGGGGGTCCATCTTGCCTCTCTTCTATGCTTCCTACGCATTCTTCGGGCTAGCGTACCCCTGAGATAGCATCTCTCCGCCACTGAAAGCTATTTCTCGCTGCCATTAGGAGATGGAGCGGAGTCTGTTGGGGAGACAGGAGCCATCAGAGTTTGTCTATTATGTGTCGGCTGTGCACATGCCACAGTGAGAGGGTTGTGAGGGCAGTCTGTGCAGTCAACCCACAACCACATTACAAACAGATGGAGCACAGATGGAGACTGGTGGAGAGGTGAGCTTAGCTTACTTTTAAGCAGCCAATTAAGTGCAATTAAGGAAGGGCTTATGGGGAGGTTTCCTCATTAGAGAACTATTGATAAGGTCAGGCAATAGGTCAGGTTTTCTCGAGGAAGGTCAAATAATACCAAAAACAAAATTAAATAAGAAAAAATGTCTAATGACGTATGAACCGTTTCCGTGTTTTGGTTCTGAGCTGGCTTAAGCATTATTCATATGATCAAGCAAGCAGATGGGCTCTCTGGATGATACCACATCCTTGATTAATTTATAATTAATTTCGGCACAGTAACACTCTTCATCCAAGAGCTGAAATCTGATTGCCTCCATTTACTGAAATGAACAAACCGAGATGGTCCATCAGTGTACATCCAGAAACTCACATCTAAAAATGCACTAACATTTTTACCTTGCCTCCCTTATAAAAAAAAACCCTCACCATTTGCCTAGATGGACAGCGTTTCTCCATTAAAAGATGCAGTAAATGAAAGCAACGCAAACAGTGGAAAAGAAACCTTGCAATGTGACTTCCATTAGCCCAGAGGAGCCTCCCACGCCCACAGACAACGCTAATACAGCACGAGCCGTCCATTTCTCAAGGTTTAAGGATCATAAACAGAGAGAAAAACCACACACAACCACTAAATCAATACATGGCAGTGTCTGAAGAAATAGCGGTGTTTTCTCGATGCGGAGGGTGTGAGAGCACGCCTGGTGCAGCCTTGAAGACACTCTATTTTCACCGCCGAGGCTGTGGCCAATACAGAGGTGTTCCACATGGCTGCCTGCTTTCAGCGAACTGACAACTGCAAAAACGAGAGCTTGCGGCTCAGAGGTGGAGCAGGAGAAGCCTTCAGAAGGTCTTTCTCTTGTTTCCACAGCCTGAAAGCGTTAAAAGACGCAGTGAGAATGTAATGAAGCCAATGGGATGGTGCATTCTGGGAAACCGTGTGCTGATGCCACAGATACAGACAATGGGGTCACTTCATAAGAAAACAGGTTCACCATCATGTAATGGAGTTTAATTAACAGTGTTAACATGTTTCGCAATAATGTATTCATCGCTGCAGCTCAGACAATCCCCAACATCCCATGGTGGGCAATTAGAAGTGCACTGAATGGGAACTCGACGGACCGTGGCAGACAGCCGGGAACAGACGACAGGCGTCCGATGCTGAGATCTGTCACGCGTCAGACACGCACACCACGGTCCCTTGGCTGCCTGGTCAGAGACAGAGGTGCACGACAGCACGGAGGGAGCTGCCACTCGGGGGTGCGTTCATGGGTTGGTAGGTGTCGAACCTGCGAGAGCTGCGGTGGGGAGGAGAGCCCCATAAGTGCACAGCCGGGGAAGCTGACATGACCTTTGAACTTATGGACAGGGACTCTAGAGCATGAAAAGTCTCAATAAAAACAAAAACAATAGAAAGGAAGTGGAAAGGAAGATTTTTCCCTAATTCTGTTGTTTTTCTTTCTTTTTCCAGCCATGTTGAGGTTTAATCAGCGTAGTGTGAAGATGGGAGATCTCTCCATGGAGACAAACCACCTCAGCACCAACACACGACAGTCCAAGAACAAAGACAACAGCCTCTCTGAAAAAAACTGCTGATTTGAACAAGGAATAATCGACACAGAATAAAACAACATTTCATAAAAATGATGAAATATTCAGTGTCGAGGCTTGAATCAGGACTCGGGAACGAAAGCTGAATGAGTCAACAGGAGGTGTAGAGTCATGGTAACTATTACTGCTGTGCATGACCCCGTCTGCCTGGGAGTCATTCGTGTGGGCGATGTACATTACATCACAGCACTTTACATCACGGAGCCGTTTTCCTAGTCTGCCTCTTTATTTATTTGTGCAAATGTTGAAAAGAGGAAACATTCCAAGCAGACAAGGAAGGCATACATTGGCACAGCATTATTATAGTGCGAAACCACAAATACAGATCCTGAGACTTCAAAGACACGCACTTCCACAACACCGCGCGTAATTAGTGCAAAGCAGTAAAGCAGTAACAGCAGCCTCTAGGTCGTTAGAATGCCAGTTTGTAGTGAACTATGTTATTAAAAAAAAGCAAACCCTCTCTAACCAAGACCCTCAACCGGGATTTCATCTATACTAAATAAGAAGAACCGAAGCCACACAAATGAGGTGACGTTTGATATCTAATGAAACGTGGGTGTTCTGCTGCTGAGACCTAATTGGGCCTCACGCCCCGACACTGTGAGGGTGGCTATTTGTTCCCTGGTGGAGTTCACGTGTGGAGTGGTGGTGATATTCTGCTCCGCACGTCCACCGCCGGTCCAGGAGGTGCGAGACAAGCCGTCTCGTGACAGGGTGCCATCGACGGGGCCCGATGGTCCTCAGCAGCATAATCACGTCCCGTGGCAGGCAGTGTAGAAGACCGGGGACACCTGCAGAGGGGACAGGTCCCGACTCCCCTCCCCGAAAGCACACAACCCATGTGATTCGATCACTAGATCTAGCTGCCATCTTGAGAGCAACACCACTCAGGATCTCACCTTCATGGCCAGGGTAGAGACTCAGACCCTCAATACAAACTTCTGATTAGAAATCACCATAACACACCACAGCCACCTGGAAGCCAAAGAGCAAGACTAACAAGACAGGCCAGACACCTTTGCTCAACACAAAACACAAGAAGAAATGCAGATTTGACTTTTATCTACCTCCATACACCAAACAATACCAAAAAAGTCATGAAAGAAAAGTAACACAAGTAAACTGCTCTGGCTCAAGTAAATGAATAAATAAAGAAACAGAGACCAACAACAAACAACAAATTCAAAGCATACAACAAACTACCATATACAAAGAAACATAACCCAGGCTTGAAATCTAAATGTCTGTGGCAGAGAGCCACTGCAGAGAAAGCAGAGCTTCACGCGACACTGTATGTCAGGTGTGCTTAATTGTCAAGATGGGCAGAGTCTTTAGGTCACTGTCCCCGCCCTCTCCACAAAGCTAGGTCTTAACAAAGGATACCGAGAAGCACAGCATTCACCAATGGTGGTTGACGAAATCCCTGAAAAATCCCACATTATGCTTCACACTAGAACGGAACATTTTCCTGTGTTTTGAGAAACTGAGGTGGAAAAAATTGTCACGAAATCTCGGACCAAGGAGATACATACCGGTAGTGGGCCTTTATTCAAATGCATTCCATTATGAACGGTAATTGGCTAAATATAAACCTTAAATTAGGCAGACTGGCATCTTTCTGCACAACTGCACAACACTGGCAGAACAGAACTTGCTTCATAGATTTTCTTTGGCGACACTGTTAATTTGACATAAATGAAACTCCAGGGACAATTTTGCGAATAACCGAGTTGCCAAAGCCGTGCCTCAAGTGACATTCACTAAAAGGCCTTTCTTGGAAGGAATCCAAAGACCAGCATAAGGGGATCAATGGCTGTAGTGTACAGTGATGAAGAGGAGGAGGAGGAGGAGGAGGAGGAGGCACCACAGTAACTCTCATTAAAACGCAGAGGCGCCGAGCTGAGACATAAGCTGCCCTTTTGCTTATCGACGAATGTTAAAAACACAACGTTTCTCCAACCAAAACAAGTTCGAGCCGTAAAGATAAATTCTTTAAAAAAAGGGGGAAGTAATGCTTATTACCATGTCATGTGCTATTACAAACATACACTGGGCGGATAATATTGTTTATCGCCTCTTGCTGTGTTTTTGCAGCATGTGCTGTAGGAATCACTGTAGCAGCAATCATTTGGCACTTCATTCCTAGCCAAGCTCACCTTACACCTTTCACCTTACACCTTTCACCTTTCACTGTTGCTTAACACGAAAGGCTTATGAGTAGCTGAGAACCTGATCAGTCAGACTGCACAGCTGATGAAAAACCTCTAGATGAATTGTCCCGAGTCTCAGTAAACCACATTGCAATATCCTTAAACACAGTGCTTTACACACACACACACACACACACACACACACACACACACACACACATTGTGGAGATTGAATGAAGATCCTGTGGGACTTCCAGATGCAGACCGGCAAGATGGCATCGGCTAACCAACCAGACCTGGTGGTGATGGACAAAGAGCAGAAGAAAGTCATAGCGGTGGATCTAGCGATCCCAAGCGATGGCATCCTCAGGATCAAGGAACACAAAAAGCTGGAGATATTACCAAGCGCTAAAAGAACAGCTGGGTGAGACGTGGAGGGTGAAGGCCACAGTGGCTCCTTCAGGAACTGGAGCACTAGGGGCTGTGAGCCCCTAACTGGGGGAATGGCTGATGACCAGGAACAACATTCGAGATCTCCATCCAGAAGAGTGGAGTCCTGGGAACAGCCCAGAAGAATACACGGTTACGCGGCTCGGGACCGAGGAGTGTTATGATAGGATAAGTGTTACGATAGGATGAGTGCTTACGGTATGTTATTTACGTACAGTATGTACGTATGTTCGGACTTACACCGAAAATCGGTTTACGACGCGATGTAGGAACGGATCAATGTCCTAAGTCGACAACCGAGGACCCCCTGTGTGTGTTTGTGTATATATACACATACACACACACACACACACACACAATATATGTACATATGCATTCCCCAAGTATAGAGGTTATGACATGCATCATGCATTGAATTTTAGATGAATGCAGATGGGAAAGAATTTGCATCCTTTCAAAAGGGCTTTCAATTTACAGAAATGCTCGCGTCAACCTTGGGACGACCTCACTGTTCCATTAATGCTGCTAAATGATGGCGGGGGCAGCAGCTGGAGTCAGGCTGTGTGCTTCTGAACGTACTGATTGCTGTACCTGATGATGTCTAGCTGTAAAAATAATAAACCGAAGAGAGCTCCTTAAGCCATAAAACCGAAACAGCAGACACTGGTAATGACGGCGATTTGCACCTGTTCCCAGAGCTTGTCAGAGAATATTCTCACCCCAGGCCTTTACCCAGGTCATTACTCTGGGTTTCACTCCAAGCTCTGCTCTATGATCTTTGCTGTACAGTGTTAGATACACTGCCACGTGTGTTGATTGGATGTAAAATTAGAGTGTTGACTGTAAAGTATTGCTGGGTAAGAGAAGATGTTCTGTAAGTGTAACAGAATTGCAGAATGTTGCGTTGTTCTTTTCCAGAAACATCCAGACAAATCTCAACTCAGTCATGTAAGACCAGAAGCCCATCCAGAAATGCCCCAACCCAATCATGTTAAACCTGAAACCCATCCAGAAGCACCCTAACCCAGTCAAATTAAACCAGAACCACATCCAGAAGCACCATAACCCAGTCAAATTAAACCAGAACCCCATCCAGAAGCTCCCTAACCCAGTCAAATTAAACCAGAACCCCATCCAGAAATTAAACTAGAAGTTAAACCAGAACCTTGTGAAAGTGAGAACGATACAGCGGGTCCTTCCTGCCACAGGCCTGATGGATGTGGTGCCGATCAGCACACTTATCTGGACGTGTTTTCTCAAATACAGTCAAGTATTCAACGGATTTCGGATTTATTCACTGGCTTTTACATTCCCGACATATCAATGATACCATTTTACCATTTGCCTTGAATGACATCCATCATACAGACATTATGTGATCATACTGATTCAGTCATATCTGCCGTAACACAGACTCCATTCCTAGCTCAAATGTCGCTGAAAATGTACACAAACTTGGAAAAGTGTATTTATAAAGACAAGATCTATTATGAATTTAAGTATTAGTATATAATGTCATCTGAATGCTCAACTCCATCACAAAGACGTAAAACTGTGTTTAAGTAATAGTGAGAGTTGCATGACATGCGATGGTCATGAGAAACAACACGGTGCAGATTACCTGAGCACAAACTGTCCGTCTCACCCAGACAGCCGGACCGCACGGGCCTGTCTTGCAGAGAAGATTACATGTCAGCTTGTGTTTACACCTGCGTCCTTACCCCTGACCTCAATTAAAAGTGACCGGAGAGGAAACTGGGATGGATCGGTCCGAACGTTCATGCTGGAGGAGATGGTGTGTGTGTGTGTGTGTGTGTGTGTGTGTGTGTGTGTGTGTGTGTGTGTGTGTGTGTGTGTGTGTGTGTGTGTGTGTGTGTGTGTGTGGGGTGGTGGGGGGCTGGATGTTAGTGGGGTGAGTTGAATAAATAGAAGGAGTGATGGCAGAAACAGGGAGGACTGACAGTAGGGTGAAGAGGGCCTGCGTCCTGACAGCGGGTGATGTGTGGTTTGCACTCCAGGAGCGGCAGTGAGCAGAAATCACTTCCCGCAAAATAATAAACGTGATGGGCGGCGCCCTGCGTTGGCACTGGCACCTCCCCTGCTCGCTGATAGAGATGTCAAGGTGTTTATAGCCTGGGGGGAGGAGCTTATTCCACAAGCGCCTGCGCACACACACTTAACGCAACGCACCTACATATAACTGTGTTGAAATAATCATCAAGGCCAGACATCTACAACCTGGACAGTCCCCCCCCCCCCACCTACACACACACACACAAACACACACACACACACGCACCCAGGGCTCTCCGGCGCGTCCTGAAATTCTCCCCGCAGCCCCGACAACACAACCCCTATGAGACTCATGTCTCACTTCAAGGTGACGTATGCCGGCGAGACTTTTCAGGGACGTGCGCTGAGACGGACGATCATTCAAGGGCCTGAAGAAGGTGTCCGTTTCTGCTCTGGGCCGCCCGGCCTTGACGCCACGGGCCGTGCTCCTCCGCGGCGCTATTTGTCGGCGAGCCGGTGACTGAGTATCCAGGGCGGGCCTCGGGCGGGGAGCCCGGGGGAGATTAAATCGTTGCTGAGCCATTCCCGCACCTTCCTCACTTGTCAGTGCTGGCCAAGGGCTGCCATCTGAAGGTGATTGGTGGTTCACGGGAAGTAATTTCAGAAGCAACCAGATCTCTCAGGAGCGCGTCACGGCAAACGCCGCGGCCCAGGGCCACGTGGCAGCGCCTTGATTAGTTTTGTCCTTGACGTGACAGAATATACGGTTCACCCCAGGGCTGAGAGCACAACACGGTCTGTGAGACTCGTGAAGAGACGCATTTTGAGTTAATGTCTTGAATAGAAGAGCAGGACAACAAATCACAAAACTAAAAAAAAAAAAAAAACAAACAAAAGAGAAAGAGAAATGCAAAGAAACATCAGTTTACATTAGATTCCTGAGTAGTGTTCAGATAGCGAGAAAGAAATTTGTATTCACACACGCACGCGTTCCCAGGGACGGAGAAGGCGGCTTGTTCTAGTCATGGCACGTCATTGCAAAACTCGTATGAAGTATCCTCATGAGTCTTAAAGAAGCAGAAAGCTTCATATACGTCAACCTCTCCCATAAATCATTTCATCCGGCGAACTAAAGGTGCGCACTATTACCGTGATTTGTGGAGCCACTTGGCAGGGGAGACAGGCTGAACGAGTGTGGTACAACGCTCAGACGATAGCGACTGTAGCACAGACGGGCAGAGGGGACACTCCTGCAGGTACGGGGCCTCCGCGCACCTGCACACAGGTGGGAGGAGGTGCCGTCTTCACAGAAGAAACTTTTACAGGCTTATGGAGAACGTGCTCCTCCTCCTCCATCACGGCACCCTCACCATAGCCTTCGGAAACGAGTACGTACAGAAAAACATGCAAACGAAACAACAACAAATAAAAACCAAACCTGCAGTGTGCCTTTAAGGTCGTAAGTCTTACGAAACTCCGTGCAATATACGTGGATTATTATAAATACCATTTTCACAGACATGGGTATATCTGTGTGCGAGTGCGAGCTTAGCTCCTTTGTTAATACCACTGGGACTGAAAGCTGCAACACACCGATGAAGCCATATAATTGTGCGGGAGCCGCAAAGACCCGGTGGGAACGGCGAGGGAAACGTTGGAACACTAACGGGCACGGCGCGACCTGGCGGGGGCCAAACTAAATCAGAGGAGTAGGGTTTGCTTTTCCAAACCATGGCAGGACTTTCGAAATGCTCTTCCAAGCACGCGTGAATATTTCCTCCGACACTCGCACTGCGCAAAGCCCCCCCATCAAAAATGACGGAAAGGCAGTTTGAAAGTGGGAGATAAAGGAAGAGAGCAAAGGGGGGCGTGTGATAAGAATCCCGTCACACTGACAGATCAGACATGAACCTGAGAAAGTGCCGGCACTGGCAGCTCCCAGGAAGTAAAAGCAGTTGAGCTGATAAGCAGGCTGATTTGGGAGATACATGCTGACCAGCAGATGCCCTTGACTGATGGGACAGGATAACATGTGGATTGGATTCTTAAGCTTCATGATGTGGAAAAGAAAACAAAAAACAAAACAAAGCAGAAACAACCCTCGACCCACTCAAAGTCACTCTGGGTGAGGAGGAGGAGAGGCATGCCGATCAGATCAGGGAAAGAGACCTGCGGAAAGACACAGCATGCTAATGACGGGCGGATTCATTTAGTTCGGTTCAGTTTACCTATTCTCTCTATTATTATTTTTTTGAGTGGTTCTGCCGCGGTGTCGTAAGCCGGGCTCGGGTTCAAGCAGGTTGGGACAGGGACGTGGGGGACACGCGCCTCTCGTCCTCTGACAGATGCATGCACCAAGACTGGAGACTTAATGACCTCCAGCTGTCATGCTGTCCGATAAAACTCGTGGGAAGCTGATAACACCACTACCTGCACAGAGCGAAGACAAGCTTACCCGGGGGGGGGATGATGGGCCTGACAATACAACAAAAGGTCTGAGAACTGATGATCGAGCATTCAGCTGTTCATTCAGCTGTTATTGTTCCCTGGAGCCAAAGTTAATGCATGTTCACAAAATCTGAGGAACCCAAATGCAGGTATGGAACGGTATGAGTCCCAAATTAAATTTTGTGTCTTATTTTCTAACCAGACCAGATGCGCTTCTGTGCATCTCCGAGAACTGCACAGATCTTTGTCGAACTGAATGTCAGCAGTTTGACTGATCAAATGCACATAATACGTATGTTTAATGTCCAAACAACCAATGAAAGGTGCAATAATCTCTCTCCAACATTTGATTACTGTGAGATCTTTACAACACACATGAGGATCCAACAAAGGACTTCCCTGGTTTAGTCATTTTCTTTCCTTCCGAGGATTTAATATCTTCTTTCAAATTCACAAATAAATAGATTCCTCCTCCTTGCCTTGAAGCAATTATCTTTCATATTAACCCTCAATCCGGTAAAGGATTAGACACAGCTGTGTGTGTCTGGAGGCACAGAGGCGTTGCATGGAGCAAAATTAATTAACATGTACGCACTCCGCACTGCCTCTCTGCTCTGATCTACCGAGCCTTCGCACCCACACTGCAAAACTCAAGTCATTACAGTCTTGGAGGGGATGCCATTAACTTCAGCAATCAAGAAGCACTGCTTCACTCCTCGCTCTCCTGTCTCACGCTGGCATCGGATAACTCCTAAATAACGGCTCGCACGGCGCTCACGAGACGAGTTCCCATCCGGTAATGTTCGCGTCGCTGCGTCCTGGTGCGTCCCGCCCGCACCACCGTCCGCTCGCTGTGGTCATAAACAGCCTCGGATTGGATGATCAACACAGCGAATGAGCGGAAGCCGCAGGGGGGGCGTAAATACGGCGTGGCCTGGCACCTCGCCTGGCACCTTGCCTGGCACCGTCTCCGAGCAGGTAATGGGTGCTTCAAAGTGAGAAACGGCGCATCCCTCGTCCAGTACATCATCTCCGTCATTACGTCCAGAGTCGAATCTGAACGACCCTGTGGGACATGTTCATTTACTCCAGCCAACCTCTCCCAGGACTCCAGAAGCCAGAAGATAGATCTGTAGCCAACCAATTTCCCCTTTATTTTTCAAGGCTGGACCGATACACCTGGGTCACTTCATCTTCGTTAAGCTGCGCTGACACCGACTGGAGGCGGAGGCCTTGAGAGCGGCACATCCAGACCGCTCTCCGTCCGGAGGGCCTCCGTCTGTGGGTGGAGCGGTGGGTGGGGGCACTGGCCCTCTGCGTGGAGGCAGACGGCAGCAACACGGCCACGTGTGGCACTTCTTCAGTGTGCAGGGAGATGGGATTGGCGGCTGGGCAGGACTGCAAACCTGCTGAAAGAATAAAGCAGATCATGGCGTCCTCAGCCATCCTGGGTTTCATATTACTCTGGGTCTCCACTCTGGTTTTAAATGTGACCTTGGATTGGTTTGAATTGCTTTCTGAACAGGAAAGGATCAGAAATTGCAGTTTTCCAGTACAAAAAATCTATTTTGTTTGTCAGAGAATATAGCGCTTTTGGAGATACCGTGCAGACCAACACACTATTATCTTAAAAAATTATCTACATGTCTTGTTGAATATAACCCCTTGTAGGTTTGGAAATTAACCTGTTCAATATTGGTCATGCCTACATACGAGTCCTTGTGGGGAGTTACACTAGCAATATGGAGTCTCGGACTCTAGTTTCCTCTACAAAATATATTATTTACTCCGAGGTCAACACCACCTCCTGACGTTCATGAAGAGATTTCTCACTGGGAGGAAGAGAATCACTATAAGATGATACAGTGACAGCTTTGTCTGTCAAACGTTCTCCAAACCACATCATCCTCTGCCCTAGTTCAAGAAATCCTTTACTGGTGTTTCTGTCATGGTTAATTTTTACTCATCAGCAACACCTATTTAATCAATTCCGAGTTACTGCAACAGTCACCGTGTAGACACCTTTGATTTTTCTACATACAGAAAATATGCTTTATTCATAGTCCATTCAGAAGAGCCCACCATGAGAGAGAGACAGACAGAGGTCAGACAGTGAACTGAAATTTTTTCTCTGACTGTGAAGATCACAAAATAGGTTTATATGTTGTGGCAAGGCACAGAAAAGGAATCCTTTGGTCCATAGTCTCCAAGGACCTGGAGAGCCGCACTAGCTGACAGTCCATCTGCTGGGAGAATAACAGAAGCGCCGGTGGGAGCAGCACGGGCCCGACACCGTCGGGTTCGAACAGGCCACGCTACACCACCACGCCGACGTCCCCCGCCAGCACCAGGCCATGAAGAGGCCGGAGCAAAACACAACACTCGATGAGACGAAGTCCGTCACGAAAGGAAGGCGAACGACGTGAACGCAACGCGCGGTGCAGCCTGTTCTGGGGCGGGATGAAGAAACCGAGGCGGTCGCAGAGACGCGGGCGGGGCCGGCGGACGCCGATCCGGGTAGCTCGTGCGAGGGGGATTGCGCGTGAAGTCGCGGCGTGATCGATGACGCCGCGCTAATCTGCCTGAAAGATAACGCCTGCCGGCTCCCCCTCCGCAGTTCCGGCAACGCTGCCAGTATCTCAACCATCTGGCGTGCTACGGCACCCAGGGGACAACCCAGAAACACTCTCAAATCTACGGCTCCAGATACGCTTACGGCCATCTTTCTAAATTCTCTGTGATGTCAGCATTCGGAGACCAATAACCGTCTCTATGGATGTTCTTGTGGTTTCTTGGTTGTTTTATCAATATGTGCTTCTCCTGGACCCACATGAGGATCACTAAGTTTCCTTCATATAGTCAGTGATCTAATGCACAAGACAAAATAACTCCACCGACTTCCAGGCAGTTCTGCAGAAGGATGCCAAACCAGGAGTTAAAAGCAGCATTTGTCTTCTTGGCTTTATCAAAGGCTTAAGTGCAGGAGCTCGAAGTCAAAGAGTGCTGACTGTGGTTAGCCATACCTCCCCAGTGAAGGGCAGAGTGTCTGATCTCACGGAGCGTCTGATCTCACACGCTATGCTCCCTCTCCTTTTAAAGCAGTGACCACGTGCCGTGGCCCCCATGTTATCCTGAGCATCACAAATGGGAAAATCACAGGCACGTGACCCAGACGTGTGACTCAGTTTGCAGACAGCAAGCTGGCCAGAGGCGCAGAGCGAGTTTTTCCAGCAGTACTGGCACATACACCTCGCAAGACTCAGACATCGCAAACAAAAAATCCCATTAAAAAAGAGTGAGGCGTCTGTGTGTGTGTGTGTGTGTGTGTGTGTGTGTGTGTGTGTGTGTGTGTGTGTGTGTGTGTGTGTGTGTGTGTGTTGCTTCCTGAGCGGCTGACATATTCTAATAGCTGCCTGGTCTGCAGAGTGTGTAGTGTGCTTTGCAACTTCACACACACACACACACACACACACACACACCCCACCCCTTATGGGGTCTGTGCTTCACTTCCGTTTTTAACACCACGCTTTTCTCACTTGGAAAAGAGTAACCGTGGCAAACAGCCACTGGGGATTTTCGTGACTTTGCAGTTTCACAAAAACAGCTGTGGCGGATTCACCATAGCAGGCATACAGAAATACAAAAAAAGGAAATGTACTATGCAAATATTTATCATATGGCAACGACTAATGACACATTTTGCTTCATCATTGTTTACTTTTGCAGACACACAGGAAGGAAACCGTGTGATCTCTCATACGCGGTGTTAGTCCAACTCTATGGTTATGTCTCCTCCAGGAACCACAAGTCACTTTAACGCTTCTTCTTCAGTCAGGCTGTGTTATTTTTGTTTTTATTTTTCACTCTTAATGAAATTTAAAATGATACTGTCCACCATACAATTGTACAAACGTATGCATCACAGCTGAATGACCTAATATGCCGTAATGTCAGAGCAGACGAAAGCCACTTCTTAAGGAAGCTGGCTGTTATGATTACAGGGGGAACAGGTCTTCTAGAGAAACGCTCCCTGAAGACCTGTGCTACTTTCTACAGATAAGAAAAGACACGGACAATAAGAGTTAACCTTCAAATCAGGAGTCAGTCACTCTGTGTTTATGATGTGCTAGTATTCTCTCACACAAGTATCAGGTAGAGCACGAAATGAAGAGAGCATAAATTCAGCCTCTCAGCGCTCACAGTTTTAATTACGCCCTTCCTGGTACTCAGCGGTTAATCTAGGCTAATCCAGGCCACTGCAGGATTTGGCCTTCAACACAGATGCAGATTAAAATCTATCAGCATAACGTAAAAAATGAAAAAAGGGGGGCAGTAAGGGGGGGGGGGGGGGGGGGGGGGGGAGGTTGTGGCTAAAATACTGTACGATTCACTTAAGCCTCTGATCTCTACTGTTTAAATCTCTCACTGCCGTCTGGAATAAAGAGCCTTATCAGAGACTGCAGTGCACAACCCCCCCTTCTGCCTATTATCTTCATTACTGTAGAAACCAGCACAGAGCCCTCAGTGAAACAGCTGACAGCTACTTCACACTATCTGTGCTGGCGGAGAGCGGCGAGGTCTCGGCACCGTGCGGGCAGCACATCTGCAGCGTACGCACCCTTCCCTCCCCTTTAATTGGTCCACCTTTCCACAGAGCTGAAAGGTTGAGGTCAAGAAGCCGGCTTGTTTAATTCCCCTTTCCTATAACGAGATTCCACAGTGTCTATTAGAGAGAGAGGCCCTGTCACACACAGGCGAAACAAATGCAGTTCATTACGCCTGCAACCCACGCCAGCACCTACTAATCTACAATCCTGGGGTTTTTTTGTTTTTTTTTTTTTACACATTTTTTCATTTTGTAATATTCAGGTAACCTATTCCTAAACCCTTTTGCACAAATTAATGGTGATTCGTGAAGAGCACTGATAGCATTTGGATCTTTTATGGAGTACGCAGGCAGAAAAGGCCATGCATAATGCGGACACGTGTAGTCAGGAGCAAAAACTACTTCCGACAGTTAGAGGAGAAGCAGTTCAAAGGTCAACCGTGAGGCCGTCCGCGGCGGCCCGGCATGTAGTTAGCGGAGCGTTGGTCTGAGAAGGTGTGGCGGGTTTAATGGGCTTTTGTGCTTTTCTTCCTGGGGCAAAGACACAGTGTGTCCTCCATATTTCCTGCGTGCAGGATCAGAATCGTGGGAGACGCCCGCCGAGACCACAGGTCCTGCGTGGCGTCTCCTGCTTGAGCACCGATCACACGCACCTGTGGCAGGTATCCCCAGACACGCCCCCGTTCACAGGGACGGATGGAGCATGTGCAGTCAGAGTGCGCACGGTGGGGCCAATGAGAGACCACATATTTGAATAATGACATCATTGGGGGCGGGGCAGGGGCCGTGCTGCAGGACTCTGTGTGAGGACAGAGATCCAGTCGAGAGTCAGATTGGGATCTACAAAACAGAGTTTTGTGTTTAAAAAAACATCATGTTTAAAAGGGTTAAAAGGATAACTACCTTCCACAAACATACAAAGTATGTGTCTAATCAAAGCTTGCATGTGCATGCAGCAAATTACTAATATCACATTAACAAAAACAGCACGTGCACAAACACACACACACACACACACACACACACACACACACACACCTCCACAAGCATACCTGCATCTCCTGTTCAATAAACCAAAGCAACAAATTTCTTTAGCTCCAAATTAATCGCACCACTATCAATGTGACCAATGAGCAGAAGGCAATGTCTGGATTTTGCTTTTTTTTGTGCATCGCTGAATCGTAACTCGTTGCGTATCCGTTTATTTATGCTAATGGCGGCGTGGCTGGAGAACGCATGCTCCAGCGTAGTGCCGTCTCTCAATACGCTGCATGACCACGAGGCCCAGCTCACGCACGAACGGACGTTCCTCCACCAGCAGCTTTACTGATCCGCCACGCTTTTAAATCCCCCCCATCTGACTGCTGAAGCCACGGCGCTCTTATCGGAGCTGATCTCAGCACAGCGGCCGTGACGATAAATTGCGCTCCTCCTTTTTGGAGGGGGGAGAAGAAAAAAAACAATAAAAAGCGGAGCTTCTCGGGTAGAGCCGGGGCCTACCGCTGGCATTTCGCCTCCTCGGAGGAATTACAGAGAGGCTCTCCGGCACGACCCGGCCCGGCGTCTCCGGCTGTGGTTCAGTCCTGCTGACATTTCAATGGGCCGCTCCCCTGCCACCACCCGGCCCCTTTGTCAAAAAATTATTTATCATCAAGTGGCGGACGGAGCGGTGCAGGCCAGCGGATGGAGACTATTCATCTAACGCCTTTCCCCTCACTAATGCCCTAATGCGCCTTCCACATGATTTCACAGAGGTGCTTTCTGCCATAATTTCGAGTTAGTGCCACAAGAGGGGCAAAACAGAAACGGGGCTATAAATGGGGGCCGCAGATAGGGTCGGACTTCTCAGTTGGACCTGCTGGATTGGGGGGGGGGGGTATGATGCATCTCAGACTCATACTCTCTATGCCAAATTCATTTGACAATAGGGAGGGAGTTTTAAAGGTCTTTTCTCTCCTTTTGTGTGTGTGTGTGCTTGGGTGTGGGTGTGTGTGTGTGTGTGTGTGTGTGTGTGTGTGTATGTGTGTGTGTGTACTTGGGTGCATATGCAGAGACAGGCTCTGGGATGCATTGAGTGTTGAGACATCATAACCAGAAGCAGGGGTCCAAACGCAGGCTGACTGCATTACACAAGGGTCAAATCCAAATCCTCGTGTACGTCTTTGGTTCCGTTTCTCTTGTTGCGAGGCAACAGAACTTAACCCCGTCTCCACGGCCCTCAGCCCGGGTAAAAGAGCTCCAGTAGAACTCATCAGGATTATCGAGCTCTGTCCGTGGCTTTTAAGTAATGGTTTCCAGATCATTCTGCTGGCCAATGATTTCCCATAATTAAACAAGCTGAGGAGTTGCCCGCCTCTCCCTGGGGACACGTGGCACACACAGCCCAGAGAGGCAAAGCCCTGGGTCCTCTTAAAGCTTATGAATAAGTCATTTCCAAAGCCCCCCAAGAGAGCGATTACGAATTTGCTATACTTATACTGCAATACAGTCACATTCACTCACAACGTAACCAACCCCTCCACCCACTAGCACATACCGACACACACACACACACACTCACACACACACACACACACACATAGATCCCAGTGATTTTCTAATTCCAGGCCCCATCAAGCCACGTGGCCCAGACAGCACCAAAGGCAGCCGACCTTGACCCTGAAGTCTGGAGCAACATTACAATTGAGAGGCAACAGGGGTCTCCGCCCTTCTGGAGAGCCTTCAACGTCTTCCTGACTGACAGTGCCTGACCGCCGACCCCCTTCGCCTCCTCACGTTAGAAGAACGAGTCAGTCAATAAGACCTCCGTGGCCGTCTCGATGGGGAGACGGGCCTATGCCGGGGGGGGGCGGGGGGTTCTGGGCCCCAGAGAGACACAGTACAGCAACACTAATGATGGCCATGAATACCACAGCCAAGTCAGCAAGACGACCAGTCCACTGGGGGCACCGTGCGTTCAACAAGCTCCGCCCACCCTGACACTGACACAGTTCTGCTGGGGCTCTCCGAACAGCTGACTGGTGAAGTCTTTAGAGCCCAGCTTGTTTTCTAGGGGTGGAACAAGCAAGAGGAAAAAGAGAATATCAATATTTGAAGTGTGGAAATCCTTCCAGTCAAAGAGTGGATTAAAAAGGGGAAAATGACAATTTGTAATATTCAGTGGATAATTTTAGCACACACAGTGGAACAGCGTATTTTACAGTCGGGGTTTCAAACCCAGGTTCTACAATGCTGCCATTGTTGGGGCCTTTGAACAAGACTCCAGGGGCCCTCTCGGCTCTAGGGGGCCCCATACAGTGGCTGACCCTGTGCACTGTCAAAACCTCACAAAGAAATTAAGGAACTAAGAGCTTCTGACCTAGACTTTCAATCTTAACACGGACTATAACTGAACTTTACCATAGGAAAGTAAAGCATGAGATCATCAAAACCTTTAGCTCTGATATCAAATAACTCATTAATATTCATTCATTCATAATGTTCATTTTAATTATTCAATTGGTGTACAATGACCAGCACTATATTCAAAACACACGTTTCTTGAATCTCATTGTCCACTGACTTACAGGTACTCGTGTTCAGCTGCTCATATACAGTTACAGTATGTATATAGATATAGATTCTAACTGTATGCCTACAAGGTCCCCTTAGCAAGTTCTTATTTTTAATAAAGTGGCAATTAAGTCAAAATTAAGCCTCAACTCTTATACACATGTGAAGGTTAGATTTTAAATGGCCCTCAAATACATACAATGCATCCTCCACATCTCACTGCAAGCTTCTCCAAATACGTCACAGTGATATAAATTTAAATAACTAATATCACTAGGCGTTCAGTATTCCCACCCAGACTAGAGCCTTCCACGAATATCAACAAGACCTGAACACAGAGCTTCACTCTGTGTTTACGCCACTCCGCTCACCACAATCAAGATGCTGTTGATTAAAACCCCTCACTCGTTCCCCAGAAACAAGGTCCCTGGCATATCTCAAACAAACTCCGGTCTGCACGCTGCAGTGCATTATGTCTGCTGTGATTTATTTAGCCCTTTCAGCATAATGACTCTTTTGAAATGGCGATTAAGTGTAATTCTGTGACGAGCTCCCAGTGCTGACCCAGAGGGCCCGTTTGAACACTTGGGTTTTCTCGCCGGCAGCCTGCCCTGTTGTAGCCTCTCTACAGCCACCGAGGCCGGTTGAGCAGCTCCAAACGCCAGGGGTGAAATAAGATGGTTTTCTGCATCTTTTTAAAAAGGGTTTAGGTAAGACCCAAAGAACCAGCTCCATATCTAAGGTTCTACATCTCTTCAGTAAGACTTCAGTTAGTCACAACCTCCAGATCGAACCTCATTCCCGTTTGCCCTGGTGCGACCGCCCAACACTTGTGCGGTGAACGCCGTGGTCATGTGATTGAAAGTATTTCCTGTGCAGTGGTACCTGGTGCAAGAGAAGCTGAACTGTAGTTCTTGGTTGGCTCTTGTAGTTCTCTTGGCTTGAGCAGAACTAGCAACTGACAGGTGTTGTTAAGAACAGCGCGGACTGGCTGCGTTTTGATGTGCATGAGTGCATGTAATATGGTGTATAAATCTCACTATAGATGATATATAAATGAATTCCGATATAGTTATAAGATGATTTGTGCATTACTAGACAGCAAATCACACACACACACACACCACACACACACACACACACACACACACACCACACACACACACACATGCCTGTGTGTCAGACAGATGTATCTCCACCGCTAGAAGACATCTCAGTGGAATATAGCACACCAGAGGCCTGTTTCCAAGCATCTATATCTTTCAGGAGGGACAGGGGATTGTTTATGTCTCAGGGGCTGTGGAGAGCCAGATGTCTGCAGAGAGATGGGGGCGGAGAGAGGACACAGAGAGAGAGAGAGACAGAGAGAGAGAGACCTCTCCCTTGATTGCACCCAGAGGACAAAATTACTTCCCAGCCTACCAATAAAAAGGCAAGGAGCAATCAGTCTTATCTGCTGTATGAACCAGTTGTGTGAATGACTTCATCTCCCAGAACGTTCCTTTGCCCTCCACAACGCAGATCCGACGGCCAATCAAAGCTAGACCAAAGGGCCGGAGTGACCCGTGGGCTCACAGGTGTGAAATGATGAGGATGGGTATCCTCAACAGACTTGACTCTCGGCTGTGTCAAGAAGGGGCGTCAGCTCCCCTTTGAGAAGACATAACTGGATTTTAAGGTAGCAAACTACTTTTGATAACGTTGGAGGATGTCACTAATGGCACACCCACAAACAAGGCAAGTTTCAGACTGATGGACCGCACTGGTGATTTAGACAGAGTTTTTTCTAAAACAAAACAAAAAAAAAAACCCCTTCTAACCCTGTGTAAAGCCTGCATGTAAAAATAACCACCATTATGCAAGCCAAAGAAGAAAGGGATGAGACTGCATACAAATGCCAACCATGGGAGCCAGGAGGAATTTCTAATTGTTTTGCATTAAAAATGAATTAAAATGGCTTCACAGAGCATTCAGGTTCTTGCTTGTGCTAGTTTGTGTTTGTGTGTTTTGTGTGTGAGGGCCATGTGTTCTCTGCGATTCAGGACTCTGCAACTCAACCACATGCTTTAGGGCTATTACCAGTGCCCACACTAGTTTCCCCATAAACATCCTGCACTGATCTATATTCAGCAGCAGGCAAAGACAAATGCACTATTTTTGCTTCAAAGGGCAAAAAAATATCGTCAGTCATCTACACTCAGATCTATGCTTCAGCTAATGTTCATTACAGAGGACAAGCACTCTCAATATGGAGCCCTGTTTCACAGTTCTGGTCTGCTATTTAATTAAAATTAAAATAGATCTTTTCTCTATAAATGCTCCATGATGACAGCTTTCATCATATTGAGTTGACTACTAGATTAAAAATTCAAACACATTAGTTAAAATAATATTGATATAAAAAAAAGAAGAAAAAGACGTATTTTTCATGATCGGCGACAGTGTGGAGTAGGAAAACGCTGTGTGATCTCGCACTCTCCTTTTAATTAATTGAATTCTCGAGGATGTTTTATCTCCGGCTTTCCTTTTCTGCACGCTTTTCCCCATTAGAGATAAAGGTAAGGTAAGAGCCCAGGTGCTTTGCTGGCCGGAGCCGGGCTGGCTTCCATCGGCTCGCCCGGGGTTCTGATCACAGGGTGGTTCAGCTCTCTGCCTGCCTTCGGAGTTCTCTTCTGTGAACCCACACTCAATAAGACCAAACCTGCTCAGACGCAGGTGGAAGGAACCATGTAGCACTGAGAGATAATGCCACGGTAACGCCCGCAATTTAGCCTGTCAGATGAACATTCGGGGGATTGAAACTACCGTGCACACCTTGATGGCCCTGCCTCTCCTGACGAAGAACGAGGAGGGAAGAGGAAACAGGACGTAGATGTAGAGGAAACAGGATGTAGATGTAGAGGGAAACAGTCATCCAGTCTTGGAGCTAGAAACAAACACCAAGCACCATTTATACTGCAACAAAACCAGTCAATCAATAAACTATATAACAAAACGAATCATCGGTTCAGTGATTCAGATTCAGAAATCACCCTGATGATACTGATGTGAACTGATATGTGCCAACCACTTATAGACACATAAAAAGCAGATGAACTAAGCTGGTCACAAGCTTGTGGACGTGTTGCTGTTCACCAATAGTGAGCCGAATGAGATGAGTCCAAACAGCAAAGCTCACCCGACCTGCTTAAGCTAACCCTAAACCAGCTTTCACTTGCTCTGTTGGGTGTGATTCTAGTGGATCCATTTTACATGAGACCGATGCACCTTAAGACAAGCAAAATAATCACGAACGTGCAGGAATTATTACAAGGACAGTTTTTTAAATATGAAATTCTGTTGAGGAAAAGGCTGTGACCCCAACGCATACCTCTAGATTTAAACATAACCCTTCATAACTATTCAGACAACCTTGTGTGATTTCCAATAAATTTGCAACTTTTCCCCTGAACATCGCTACAAAAAGACATTTCTTTTCAAGATTGCAAACCGCATCCTGCAATATTAAACAGTGTACTTCTTTTGACTTTAATGCAGAGGTCATGATTGGTACTTGGATAAAATACAGCGAAGCGCCGAGCTCAGACCACTGCAAGTTTTTTCTTTGAAAATAAATTTCAAAGCTTTATACAAATTTTTTTTTTGCGCTTCTGCACAAATGGGATGAGAGACATTTTAACTCAGTGATGTGAGGAAAGGCAGGAGAGAGAAAGAACACACGCACACATTTTACCGTACACTATTGGGCCAGAACTAAAAAAAAATGGCTTGAATCAAGAGAAAGGACATCTCACAATGCATAAACAGCAACACCAGACTTCCATCACCAGTAGAACGCACTGCTCCAGATCCTCCCCAAGCAAACCACGACCACGCAGCTCTCCTGGGAGTCTTGGTTGTCCAGAACTCACTTGTCTCCTCCAAAACTGAACTGTGTTGATGATAAATTATGTAAGTCTTGTTTAGAGTAGCCCAGGCCCCCGCGCTACACTGAACTTATTACCCGCTGCATGCCAAAAAGCATAAGCATGCAGCGAGGCGTACATTATTTACACCAGACGCTGTTTACTTATTCATAATAGCACCACCGCTGCACATAAATCATTTCTTTACTGGCCTGAACTACAGAGTCATGCACTTCCAACAGTATATGCGCACGCTGATGGAGAATCTAATAATATCGCAGTCATTAACAGTCCCACCAAGCAATCTTAGAGAAGAATTAAAAGCTAAATCAAAGGGTACTTTTTAATACTGACATCTGATGGTAAATTTGAGTTTCTTTGCTACATGCTCCAGTGCAATACCACCGTTCTGCCCAACACTAGCCCTCCGCTAGGGGCCTCCGCTAGGGGGCTCCGCTAGGGCACAGATGGGCCTAGTAACATACAGGTCATACGATTCATGCTGGGTCCTTCAGGGGGAATCAGAGTGCAGCTTTTTTTTCCCGAGGTGACAATCTCACTCACCTTAGGGGCCGCCACGGACCTGTCAGCTGTCGGCCATGTCCGGGACGATCGATGCCCCTCGCCGGCGCATAAATTACAGACTCCACGCTTAGCAGTAAATAATTCAAAGCTTGGAAACTGCGATGCAGAGCAGCAAAAAGGGGTCAACAGGCTTAATTAATGGCTTTCCGCCGTCCTGCACCAGAGGAGCGAGCGGGGGGAAAGACGCACGCGAGGACCATCGCAGGCCGAACACAGCACAGTGGGCAGGAGTTCGCTTGACTCTGCTAAATCAGGGAAACGGAAGTGACTCGCCCATTTC